>NC_057814.1:188347885-188422766 GCF_018294505.1 Triticum aestivum
GGCCGGGCACTGTAGCCACACCAGCTACGACGTCACCCACGACCCCCTCCTGTACGGCCCAAGGACCGCGGGCCCCTTCAACCAGAGAGAGGCATGAAGGCGGCCCGACTTTTCCTAGTCGGCCAGGAGCATAGCCGGCCTCCAGAAGCTGGAAACTCCCTTCCTCGAAGCAGGAGCCCCATTAAGGAGACAAGACGAGGTGAGGCTACGGTGATAGCCCCCGATGCGGATCACTGTAGCCACGCTTACCTCGACAAAGCCCTCATCATCAGAGGCGCGGCTACAGTAAGCAGCCGCCGACAAGACCCTAGGCGGTGGGGCCGGCCTGTCGACCGAGTAGCCGGCAGCCGGCAGGACCCAGCAGCCGGCGGGACCCAGCAGCCGGCGGAGAAGCCGGCAGGCGTAGACACTGACGGCTGGGGCCGGTTCCCAGTCGGATTACCATTGTACCCCCGGGGGGTAGGCCTATATAAACCCCCCGGAGCACCCATGCAAAGGGTTCGCACCTCTGCATGTTTTGCTTCCAAGCATAACACACACACACACCATAGATAGAGAGAGGCAAGAGCTAGCCTTGTTCTTCCTCTCCCTTGATCCCAACAGCTCTAGGAGCGATTGTAGCTACTCTTTATCGATCTAGTGATCATGCGGAGACCCCGCAGAGCAGGACTAGGGGTGTTATCTCCTCGGAGAGCCCCGAACCTGGGTAAGATTAGCCGGCGTGCATGTCTTCGCCTTATCCCGTTTCCAGGCACCGGCGACGTTCTATTGGCTCCCACAATGATAAGCCATCCCTTGGCATATGTCGCACCAACCACCCGACATTTGGCGCCCACCGTGGGGCCAGGTGCACCGTTGTCCGGAGACCTGTTCTGGACGGGAACCCTTTTCCTTCCCCGCGAGCACAGCCAGCCTGCTGCGCCCGATGGCGTTTGCCCCGACGCGCTGCAAAGCGTCGACGACGCCTGTGCAGCGAGCCGCCTCGCCGATCTGCTCGGCGAGACTCGCATCTCCGACGAGCCTGCGTCCGACGCAGGCATCGATTACCCCGAGAGCCGCCTCGTCAGCCTCCTCGACCAACTTCACGTCTCCAGCGAGCCTACTGCGGACATGGAGTCTGTCGGCTCCACCGACCCGATGCTCATCGACTCCGACACCGCGTCGCTCGACGCCTACCCCTCCGACGTGGTGGTCTTCGACGACCCACTCCCTCGAGCTGACAGCGGCAGCAGCGCTGTCACCGAAGTGCTGGTCATCAGCCACGTCTCCAACTCGGGCGGGAGCGCCCGCGACGTTCAGCAAGCGGCGATGCACGACCTCTCCATCCCCCTCCTGGCCGACGCCGACGCCGAGACCCTGGAGGCACGCCGTCTTGCCCTCATCGCGGAGAGCAAGAAGATAGCCTCGATGAGACGCCTCGCTGAGGCCCACCAGCGCGAAGCCGACCGCGCCGCCTTCGGGACGCCGCCGCCCAGCGGTCCGAGCCGAGCCGGCTTCGTCCAGAAGCGCGGCGCAGCCGTTGCCAGCATGCTGGGCGCAGATCGCCCCGTCTACGCCACCCCGCTCGAAAATCTGCGAGCCGCTCAGGCGGCAGCAGAGGAGCTCAATGGGCTGGGAGCCGATGAGCTCCCCTACATGACAAGATGGATCCAGTAGCTGATCGACGCGGCTGCAGAACGGCACGAAGCCGGCGCCCGAGCTGATAGCCATCCCCCGCGCCGGGAACACGCCGCGACGTCCCGCTCGCCGACTGCGAGCGGCACGCGCCAGAAGAAAGACAAGGAGCTGGCTGCCAGCCGCAGCCGGACTCGCATCACTATCGTGTGCGACGCGGATGGCCGCCCTCGGGCGGTCGAACACCAAGGAAACCTGCCGCCTCCCCCGCCTCGAAGAGAAAGACGCCTCACTCCGCCACCCATCACGCATCCGACTCTTGGCGACCGACTCGGCCGCCGAGAAGGAGTCGGCGAGAGTGACGCCCGCCACAGGATCGACCGCCTTGCTCGGTCCTTGGCGTTAGAAGAAGAAGACGATGTCGGCCCGCCATGCTTTGGCCCCCGCATCCGCGACGAGCCCTTCCCCAAAGGGTTCTCGCTCCCCAGAGACACACCCAAGTACAACGGCTCGGTGAAGCCAGAAGATTGGCTCATCGACTACTCCACAGCCGTCAGCATCGCCAACGGCAATCGGCGCGTCGCCGTGAAGTACGTCCCCTTGATGCTGCAAGGGATGGCGCGCACGTGGCTCAACAGCCTCAGGCCCTACAGCATCAACAGCTGGCTGGACTTCACCGAGGTTTTCATCCGCAACTTCACCAGCACCTACAAGCGGCCTCCCAAGCCTCGCCAGCTCTCCCTCTACGTCCAAGGGCCCAACGAGTCGACCCGCGACTACCTCATGCGATGGGCCGAGCTCCGCAACTCCTGCGAGGGAGTGCACGAGGTCCAGGCCATCGAGTACTTCACTACCGGGTGCCGAGAGGGCACCCTCCTCAAGCACCGACTCCTCTGCGACGAGCCGGCTACCCTCGATGAGTTGCTGATCACCGCCGACAAGTATGCCACTGCCGACTCCTCCATGAAGACCGAGCTCCGAGTGGACGCCTCAGGGAAGGTAGTCACTCCGGCTCCCAAGACGCCGGCTGGCGACCCAAACCGGCGCCCCTACTAGAACGACCACAAGCGCAAGGGCCCCATGCCGACTTCCTCCAGTCGGCAGGTGGCCACAGTTGAAGACGAACAACCCGAGGAGCGGCCCGCTCCCAAGAAGAAGGGAGGCCGGCCGCCCTGGCAGCCGTCCTTCTCCTACGAGCAAGCACTCGATGCTCCCTGCAAGTTCCACAGCGGCGCGAAGCCGTCCAACCATACAACACGTAAATGCCACTGGCTCACCCGCATCACCAAGGGCGAAGGGATGGTGCCGCCTCCGCCTCCCGGCCCGCCGCCTCCAGCTCCCCAGCAGCCGGCGGCCCGGCCTGCAGTCGGCGCCATCCAGGATGAGTTCCCCGAAGCGCACGACGCCTACGTCGTCTTCACGAGTCAAGCCGTCGACAAGCGCAGCCGACGCCGGCAACACCAAGAAGTAAACGCAGTCGCCTCTAGCACCGCCGAATTCATGCACTGGTCGGAAAAGCCCATCAGCTGGAGCCAGGCCGACCACCCAGAGGTGATGCCTTCGCCTGGCTCCTATGCTATGGTCTTGGACGTCACCCTTGTGACGGAGAGGCGAGCTGCCAGATTTTCCCGCGTCCTGATAGACGGCGGAAGCAGTATCAACATACTGTACCGCGACACCATGGACAAGCTGAACATCAAAGCAAAGCAGCTCATGCCGAGCCGCACTGTCTTCCATGGTATCGTACCCGGCCTGTCTTGCTCTCCAATCGGCAAGATCAAAATGGATGTTCTCTTCGGAGACAAAGATCACTTTCACCGGGAGGCAATATGGTTCGAGGTAGTGGATCTGGAGAGCCCCTATCATGCACTGCTTGGCCGACCTGCTTTGGCCAAGTTCATGGCTGTGCCCCACTATGCCTACCTGAAGATGAAGATGACGAGCTCGAAGGGGATCATCACGGTAGCCGGCGACTACAAGAAGTCCATCGAGTGTGCCATGGCCAGTAGCCGGCTGGCCGAGTCCCTCGTGGTGGCGGAAGAGAAGAGGATGTTGGAACGGGTTGTGGCCATGGCCGGCAAGCAGCCGGCCTTGTCCCCCAACCCCAAGGACTGTGATGCGCAGGGCTCTTTCCAGCCTGCGAAAGAGACCAAGAAGATACCTCTAGACCCGGAGCACCCGGAGAGGTTCGCCGTGATTGGGGCGAACTTGGACAGTAAATAGGAAGGCGAGCTCGCCGACTTCCTCCGTGAGAATCGAGACATCTTTGCATGGTCCCCAAAGGACATGCCGGGTGTCCCGAAGGATTTCGCCGAGCACAAATTACATGTCCGAGCTGATGCGAAGCCGGTCAGGCAACCCCTCCGCCGACTGTCAGAAGAGAAGCGAAGAATCGTGGGAGAAGAGATAGCCCGACTCCTTGCAGCCAGCTTCATCATGGAAGTGTTCTTTCCAGAATGGCTTGCCAATCCAGTTCTGGTTTTGAAGAAGAATAACAAGTGGCGCATGTGTATAGACTACACAAGTTTGAACAAGGCCTGCCCAAAGGATCCGTTTGCTTTGCCACGGATTGACCAAGTGATAGACTCCACAGCCGGATGCGAGCTGTTGTGTTTTTTGGATGCATACTCAGGGTATCATCAGATCAAGTTGGACCCAGCTGACCGCCTGAAGAATGCCTTCATCACACCCTTTGGAGCTTTCTGCTACCTGACAATGACATTCGGCTTGAGAAACGCCGGTGCCACTTTTCAGCGTTGCATGCAGAAATGTCTCTTGAAACAACTCGGCAGAAATGCCCACGTCTACGTAGACGACATTGTGGTGAAGACAGAGAAGCGCGGTACCTTGCTGGAAGACCTGAAGGAAACATTTGCCAACTTGCGCCGATTCCAGATCAAGCTCAACCCCGAGAAGTGCGTGTTCGGAGTGCCAGCCGGCCAGCTGCTAGGCTTTTTGGTATCCGAACGCGGCATTGAGTGCAACCCTGTCAAGATCAAGGCCATCGAAAGGATGGAGATACCCACCAAGCTGCGAGATGTTCAGAATTTCACTGGCTGCTTAGCCTCCCTGAACCGTTTTATCAGCCGACTAGGAGAGAAGGCCCTCCCCCTGTACCGACTCATGAAGAAGTCCACTCACTTCGAGTGGAATGATCAAGCCGACCAAGCCTTCCATGAGTTGAAGAAAATGTTGACCACTCCGCCTGTCCTGGCTGCGCTGACTGAGAAGGAGCCCATGCTCCTCTACATCGCCGCGACAAGCCGAGTCGTCAGCACTGTTGTTGTGGTCCAGCGCCCGGAGGAAGGCCGAGCTCAGCTGGTCCAGAGGCCGGTCTACTACCTCAGTGAAGTACTGTCCAGCTCAAAGCAAAACTACCCGCACTACCAGAAGATGTGCTATGGGGTGTACTTCGCTGCCAAGAAATTGAAGCCCTACTTCCAAGAGCACCCCATCACGGTCGTGTGCACTTCCCCGCTCGCCGAGATCATAGGCAGCCGGGATGCATCTGGCCGGGTGGCCAAATGGGCCATTGCCTTGGTGCCCTACACGATCTTCTATCAACCCCGCACCGCCATCAAGTCGCAAGCATTGGCTGACTTCCTCGTCGACTGGGCCGAGACCCAGTACTTACCGCCGGCTCCCAACTCTACCCATTGGCGGATGCACTTTGACGGGTCCAA
Source organism: Triticum aestivum (assembly GCF_018294505.1). NCBI lineage: Eukaryota > Viridiplantae > Streptophyta > Magnoliopsida > Poales > Poaceae > Triticum > Triticum aestivum. The sequence continues at coordinate 188,353,183 of NC_057814.1, forward strand.
GATGCGCACCGGCTTGGGAGCCGGCATCGTCCTCACCTCTCCCAAAGGCGACAAGCTCAAGTACACGCTGCAGATCCACTTCGCCGCCTCCAACAACGTGGCCGAGTACGAGGCGCTCGCACATGGGCTCCGGCTAGCCAAAGAGCTCGGCATACGTCGGATCCTGTGCTACGGCGACTCAGACTTAGTGGTCCAGCAATCATCTGGCGACTGGGACGCCAAGGACGCGAACATGGCAAGCTACCGATTCCTCGTCCAGCAGATGAGCGGATACTTCGAAGGGTGCGAGTTCCTTCACGTGCCAAGGGCCGACAACGACCAAGCAGATGCCCTAGCACGGATCGGCTCCACCCGACAAGCCATACCGACTGGCGTCTCCCTCCAGCGCCTCCTCAAGCCGTCCATCAAGCCGTCTCCAGAGTCGGATTCCATCTTCGTACCGCCTGCGCCAGAAACAGCCGGGTCCGGCTCAAGAAATCCTGCAGGCGGCACGGGGACTTCGACGACTGCCCCGGGGACTGACGTAGTCACACCCGGCCCAGGGACTTCAGAACCCGGCCCGGGGACTGCAGCAGTCGGCCCGGGGACTGCAATGACACAAGAAGCGGTGGTCGACTCCAATGCAACACCCAACCCACCCACCCGAGTCATGGTGGTCACATTGACAGCAGAAGAAGTCACAGCTCCCTCATGGGCCCAGCCCATCCTCAAGTTCCTAGTCAACAGAGAGCTGCCGACTGATGAGATCGCAGCAAGACTAGTGCAATGACGAGCCGCAGCATACACAATAATCAACAGGGAGCTTGTGAAGCGCAGCGTCACTGGAGTCTTCCAGCGTTGCGTCGAGCCAGAAAAAGGAGTGGCAATCCTCAAAGACATCCACAAAGGCGAATGCGGCCATCACGCCGCCTCAAGATCCCTCGTGGCCAAGGCTTTCCGCCATGGGTTCTTCTGGCCGACTGCCTTGGAGGATGCTAAAGAAATAGTCAAGAGCTGCAGAGGATGTCAAGTCTTCAGTTCCAAACAACACCTGCCGGCTTCCGCCCTCAAGACCATTCCCCTCACCTGGCCTTTTGCCGTTTGGGGACTGGACATGGTGGGCCCCTTCAAGACAGCCCGCGGTGGCATGACACACCTGCTCGTTGCGGTGGACAAGTTCACAAAATGGATCGAAGCAAAGCCGATCAAGAAGCTGAACGGGCCGACTGCCGTGACATTCATCACCGACATCACTACTCGGTACGGCGTGCCGCACAGCATCATCACCGACAACGGCACGAACTTCGCCAAAGGCGCACTGGCGCGTTTCTGCGCGACGCAGGGCATCCGACTGGACTTAGCGTCCGTTGCCCACCCGCAGTCAAACGGCCAGGTCGAGCGAGCAAATGGACTTATCCTTTCCGGCATCAAGCCCCGACTGGTTGTACCACTGGAGCGATCGGCCGGCTGCTGGCTCGAAGAGCTGCCGGCTGTCCTCTGGAGTCTGCGCACTACACCCAACAAGTCAACCGGCTTCACTCCATTCTTCCTTGTGTACGGTGCTGAGGCTGTCATCCCAACAGACATCGAGTTCGACTCGCCTCGGATCACCATGTACACGGAGGAGGAAGCCAAAGAAGCAAGAGAAGACGGCGTCGACCTACTGGAAGAAGGCCGGCTGTTAGCCCTCAGCCGGTCCGCCATCTACCAGCAAGGCCTGCGCCGCTACTACAACCGCAAGGTCAAGCCAAGATCCTTCCAAGAGGGCGACCTTGTGCTCCGGCTGATCCAGCGAACAGCCGGCCAGCACAAGCTCTCGGCCCCTTGGGAAGGCCCCTTCGTCGTCAGCAAGGCACTCGGCAACGACTCCTACTACTTGATCGACGCGCAGAAGCCAAGAGCATGCAAGAGAGACGACTCCGGCAAGGAGTCGGAGCGACCATGGAATGCAAACCTCCTAAGACGATTTTACAGCTGAAAAGCAGTATGTATCACGCTACCCCTTTTGTATTACGTTACAAACCAACAGACCCCCCGAACAGTACTCGGGGACTGCCTTTTATTTATCTATGAATGACGAGTGTCATATCCATGAATGTATTATTACATTTTGAATTCTTGTCCGGCACCGGGTCTGACTCGTCGGCCCGGGGACTGGCCGCCTTGAGCTATATTCTAAGTTCTTCCCAAAGTCAGCAAAGTAGTGCGCCGGCTCCCAAGTCCTCTCTTGTTGAAAGTCGCAGCTCAAAGAACTGACTGTCCGACTAGCAAGAGAGAAGACAGAAAGGACGCCCACACGAAAAATGGCTAAGGAACAACTAACCTATATAGAAAAGAGACGGCCTCTATATATGCCTGCCGGCTGTCACAGCAGCCGGCTGGCCGGCTTCCTAAAAACTTAGCTTAAGTCCAGCAGAGCTAAAAGTACTTCCCCCTCCCCAATCGGCCAGGCACTCCCCGGCTACAGATTGCAGAGCAACTGTTTGACTAGGGAGGCGGCAACCGAGGGAGGGCGGCAAAGGAAAAAAGCAGAAGGACAAAAAGCAAAAGAACAAGGAAAGACCGATTGCATAACTTATATACATAAAGCCGCCCACAGGCCGGCAACAGACTTAAGTTTGAATACACCCAGTGGGTGGAATTGTGCAGACTTAACCAAAAACATTGTTCAAAAGTAACAAGACAGGAAACAAAAGAAAGAAGACAAAGGCGCGAAGGCCGAGTTGGTCGGTGAAGGCAGCTCGCGGGCTGAAGGAGTGGCCGCCTAGCTGGTCCCGGCTTGACCGCCTCCCGCGGCAGGAGACGCGCTCGCACGCGACGTAGTGCTGGAGGCGCGGTCAGGCTGGCCGGCTGCTCCACCAGCCGGCTCGGCGTCTTCACCTTCCTCCTCCTCCTCCTCCTCCTCGCCCTCGTCGCTGGAGTCGATCTCCTCCGCCGAGTCCTCGCCATGCGCCGGGTCCAGCCCGAACCAATCTTCCGGCTGGGCGACTCCATTATCATCCACCTCGGGGGCGAAGACGTTGGTGTCAGTATACTCGGCGATCGCCGAAGCCCGCCGAAGGATGGCCGGCCGTGCCGGCTCCAGCTCCGCGTCGGCTTCCTGCCGCCAGGTCGACAGTTGGTCCAAGTTCAGGCCTGGGTACCAGGCCTTGACGAACTCCAATGCCCGCCCGGCTCCGGAGCGAGCCGCTGACGCCTTCCAAGCCTCGAAGCGGCCGACGGCCACCTCCAGCCAGTCGGCGGTCCGACTGGGAGTGCGCGGGATCACTTGGCCGGGCCAGAGGGCGGCCAGGACCTGCGACCCGGCACGCTGAAGCCGGCGGAGCAGCCTGTGAGCCGGCTGGATACGAGCCTGGATCGCCTGGAGCTGCTCCTCCAGCGAGCGGCCGGCGGTCGGCGAGATCTCGAAGCCGGCTGCCCTCTTCGCCTGGCGGCGAGCTTCGATGGCCTGGTTGGCGGCAGTGGAATAGCCGGGGAAGTACTCTGCGCGAAGAAGAAAAGAAAAGAAGAACTCCAAATCAGAAAAACAAGTCGGAGTAGCAGATGGCAAGAGAGGATGAAGGGGTAGACGACTTACCGTCAACCAGGTCCTCAATCTGGCCATAGCCGGAGACCAGGGTCTGCCTGGCCTCGTCCCAGCCGGCTGCCTCCGTCTCGAACTCGGCCTGGAGGGTGGCTTCGCGATCCTGCGCAGCCTTCAGCGCAGCCTTGTGGCTTTCCTCCTGGTCGGCCAGCTTCTTGACCAGGCGGTCGCGCTCCTGCACCAAGGCGGCGAGCTCCGCGTCCTTGGCACGAAAAGCAGTCTGGGACTCCCCTAGCTGCGCCCTCAGACCGGCGTTGGCCGCTGCAGAAATAGAAGAAGAAGAAGAACAATGAGAAATCATCAAGGAAGATCCGAGCCGACTGCTCAGCAGTCGGCCCGAATGTCGGGGACTACACCCAGTGGGTGCGCAGACGCGCCCCCACATGAGATAAAGATCAAGTCACATACCTCGGCTTTCAGTGAGATCGGCGGTCTTCTGCGTCAGCTCCCGAGCCTGGGAGTTGAAGGCGGCCGCTCGGAGGTTGTGGTAGTCCTGCGAAACGGACAGAAGACCGAAGTGAGAACAAAGCGGCAAAAACAAAATCATCAAGGAAGATCCGAGCCGACTGCTCAGCAGTCGGCCCGAATCTCGGGGACTACACCCAGTGGGTGTGCTGACGCGCCCCCACGAGAAAAATCAAGAACAAGATTAGAATACTAACCCGGATGGCTGCCCGTGTGGCGAGGAACTCGTCGGTGAACTGCCTCAGCGCCGCGGCCTGGCCCTGGAGCCGGGTCCGGACGTCTTGTGCAGCGATGTTCACCATGGCTGTCCCTCCGCCTGGCGTCCACCCGGAGGTAGCGCTGGCCGCCTCCGCGTCTCGGGCCGACGAGCTAGAGCCCACGACCAGCCGTGGCTCCGACGCCACCTTCTGCGGCTCCGACGCGGCCTTCCCTGCGCGCCGGCTTGGCGGAACCCGGACCGCCACCTCAGCTCCCGCGGCCGGCTCGCCTTCCGCCGACTGTGCGGGTGCAGGCTCAGTCTGGCCGCCTTGGGCCGCCCCAGTCGGAGGAGTCGGCCCCGGCGCCTCCCTCAAGAAGATGACGTCGTCACCGCTCCCTCCCAGATCCGGCTGGGAACCGCTGGCTCCCCCTGGCTAGGGATCCGCGCCCCCGGGCGCCATGGCGCGCAGGGGGGTGACCATCAAGGCCTCCCCTGCCGCCGCTTCGGCCTCGGCCTCTGCCTGGGCCTTGGCTGCGGCCTCGGCAAGCGCCTTCGCCGCCTCCTCTTCCCGAGCTGCCTGGGCGGCGGCTGCCCTCCGTGCCTCCGCCTCCTGTGCTTCCTGCTCCTCCCGCACCTCCCGCACCTCCCGCGCGTTCCTTTCCGTCGCCTCCAGGAGGGCGGCACGGGGATCTACGCGGCGGGTGGTACTCCCAGAGCCCCCTGGCGACTCGACAACGGAGCCGGCAGCCGCCCGCTCGAGTGACAGTGGAGCTCTGATCAAAGAAAAGAAGACAAAGGTTCAAAAAACCACCCAAGAAAAGAGAGAAGGAGAACACACAGAAAGAGAGAAAGCTTACGCTGACACGGCCTGCGGCTGCTTCACCACTTTGCGGAAACGAGCCGCCTTCGCGGCCGCTTCTTCCCGCCTAGTGGCCGCCGCTCCACCCCTCGGCTTCTTCGTCCGGCTGCCAAACATGCCCTGGGTGGCATGACGTTTCTGGCCTCTACCCCGAGCAGGCTGCGCGCCGGAGGAGCCCGCGCCGCGTCCGGACGCCGGCTGACGACGCGGGACGGCTTCGGCTTCGTCCTCGTCCGGCCAGTCCTCAAAGGTAGCGGAGAGCCCGGCGCCGCCTGCTTCACCGCCAGCCGGCTCGGTGGCGTCCTCCATATGGACTGCTCCCAGGTCGGGGTCCTCCTGGTCGTGCTCGGTCCGGTCAGGGACGAAACGGCGCTCCGCGTCCGCCCCGTCGGCCGGTCGAAGCAGAGGACTCTGTCAAAAAGAGCGAGCCGACGGAGTTAGAGTCGGCCCGAAGGAACTCGGCGACAAAGCTGAGAGAGAGAAAGAGAAAAAGAGAAAGGGAGCGTACCGTAGGCGGAGGATTAGCGCGGCTGTATGGCTCCTTGCCGAATTGCCAGTCGTCGGGAAGCTGGCAGTTGGCGAGGTAGTTCACCATTTCGGCCGCGTCGGCCTGCGGCACCTCCTTGGTGCACATCCGGCTCGGATCGAGTTGGCCGCTCATCTGACAGATCAGATGAGGCCGGCTCTGGAGCGGGAGGACCCGGCGCGTGACGAACGCGGCCAGAAGGTCAGGCCCCATCAGGCCCTCCGACTGGACCATCACCCGCAGGCGGGCGATGGCGGCGTTTCCTCCCGGCGACAGCGTTACCGCCCGGAAGGACCACTGGGGCAGCCTCCCCGCCGGCGGGCCGGCTACGTAAGCCGGCAGGTTGATGTAGTCGCCCCGGGGAGCGATGTTCCGCACGTAGAAGTATGATTTCTGCCACTTCTTCACCGATTGGATCAGCGTAATGGCGGGGAAGGGGTTGTCGGCGCCCGATCTCCGCGACGCGATGAAGGCGCCGGTGTGGGCCGGCACGCCCTTGCTGCGCGTACCCAGCTTCGACTGGAAGAACTCCCCCCAGAGCTCGAGGGTGGGGAGGACGCCGAGATAGCCCTCGCACAGGGTGACGAAGGCCGACAGCAGCACCACCGCGTTGGGGGTGAGGTGGTGCGGCTGGAGCTGATAGAAGTCCAGCCAGGAGCGGAAGAAGGCGCTCACTGGCAGGACGAAGCCGCGCAGGAAGTGCGAGCGGAAGACCACCCGCTCGCCATCCCGCAGCGCCGGCCTGATTTCCTTCTCATGCGCGAGGCGGACCTCCACTTTGTCTGCGCTGGGCAGACGCCGGGTGTCGCGGAGGAAGTCGATGTGGTCCTGGTGAACAATGGAGCCATCCCAATCCCCGCCAAGCTGCTCAACGTGGGGAGGCATGGCGGAAGCTGGCACGGCGGCGGAGAAGCGTGCGGAGGAAGAGCATGGCGGCGAGGCGCTGGCGCAAGAACGAGCAAGGCGAGAAGACGAAGGGAGTAGGAGGAGCGTGCGAGGGTCTGCCGCCCTCCACCTCCCCCTACTTATAGCCTCACGCGGCCGAAGAGGCTGGACGTGGGGGGAGACGTGGGATTAACCGCGCCCACTTCCCCCACGCCTCGCGTTTATTACGCATAAGTGCGAGCCGAAACTGCCGCACGGATCGTGCGGGCGGTTTCGGGATACAAAGGATCCACGCCTGGGCCGGGGCGCGGACGTGGCGGGCCCCCTCCCTGCGGCGATGTCCCGTCACGCGCGTGGGCTGGCAGGCTTTCCGGCCACGTGGCACGCCAACGGCCTGAGGCCGGCCCGCGGCCCGGTGCACGAGCCAGCGGGTTCCCGCCCCCCGACTCCAGAAGAATTCGACTAAGGGCGGCGCGCCTGCACCAAGGCCGGCTCCTAGCTGCCGGCTTGTCACGATAGGAAGCTGATCGAGCTTCTCGAACCCCACTCCACCTCGAAGCCCAATCAGCTTCGGGGACTACTGTCGGAGTAATTGGCCACGGGTAGCCTCACCGACTACCCCTGGCTCTTCAGAAAATTTATCAGGCCTTTGGGCCTTCAAGCACTCCAAGCGTTTGGGCCGCCTTCCCCGGCCGGCTTCCACTAAAGCCGGCTCCCGGAAGGCGACCCAGCCTCACCGACTCCAAGAAGCCGGCCAAGAAGGACGCCGACTCCTAGAAGCCGGCCAAGACCACAACCAATCCTACATAACGGCGTCATGACGGGGTGTGGCCACAGTGCGGCCCACGACCCCCTAAGCCCGAGGCGGGCATGGCTATAGGAGGCCGTACGGGGGGGATGTCCACCGTGCGGCCGGGCACTGTAGCCACACCAGCTACGACGTCATCCACGACCCCCTCCTGTACGGCCCAAGGACCGCGGGCCCCTTCAGCCAGAGAGAGGCATGAAGGCGGCCCGACTTTTCCTAGTCGGCCAGGAGCATAGCCGGCCTCCAGAAGCCGGCAACTCCCTTCCTCGAAGCAGGAGCCCCATTAAGGAGACAAGACGAGGTGAGGCTACGGTGATAGCCCCCGATGCGGATCACTGTAGCCACGCTTACCTCGACAAAGCCCTCATCATCAGAGGCGCGGCTACAGTAAGCAGCCGCCGACAAGACCCTAGGCGGTGGGGCCGGCCTGTCGACCGAGTAGCCGGCAGCCGGCGGGACCCACCAGCCGGCGGGACCCAGCAGCCGGCGGAGAAGCCGGCAGGCGTAGACACTGACGGCTGGGGCCGGTTCCCAGTCGGATCACCATTGTACCCCCGGGGGGTAGGCCTATATAAACCCTCCGGAGCACCCATGCAAAGGGTTCGCACCTCTGCATGTTTTGCTTCCAAGCATAACACACATACACACACACCATAGATAGAGAGAGGCAAGAGCTAGCCTTGTTCTTCCTCTCCCTTGATCCCAACAGCTCTAGGAGCGATTGTAGCTACTCTTTATCGATCTAGTGATCATGCGGAGACCCCGCAGAGCAGGACTAGGGGTGTTATCTCCTCGGAGAGCCCCGAACCTGGGTAAGATTCGCCGGCGTGCATGTCTTCACCTTATCCCGTTTCCAGGCACCGGCGACGTTCTATTGGCTCTCACAATGATAAGCCATCCCTTGGCATATGTCGCACCAACCACCCGACAGGATCTTTGGCCGAGGTTGATAACACTACTACTACTACTACTACTTTACTTTATGCTACTCTTAACTCTTCTAATGCTGCAAGACCGCTGAAGATGCTAGCCTTCGATAGGACTAGGCTCTCCCCTCTATTCTGGCATTCTGCAGTTCAGTCCACACATACAACCCATTTCATTGATACCGATGCATATGTAGTGTAGATCCTTGCTTGCGAGTACTTTGGATGAGTACTCACGGTTGCTTTGCTACCCCTTTCCCCTTTGTTCTTCTTTCCGGTTGATGCAACCAGATGTCGGAGCCCAGGAGCCAGATGCCACCGTCGATGCCTACTACTACGTGGAGACCACTGACAACTAGGAGTAGTTAGGAGGCTCCCAGGCAGGAGGCCTTGCCTTTTCGATCGTAGATGCTTTTCTGCTAGCCTTCTTAAGGCAAACTTGTTTAACTCATGTCTGTACTCAGATATTGTTGCTTCTGCTAACTCTTGTGTATTCGAGCTTATGTATTCGAGCCCTCGAGGCCTTTGGCTTGTAATATAAAGATTGATTTATTTTAATTTGTGTCTAGAGTTTTGTTGTGATATCTTCCCGTGAGTCCCTGATCTTGATCGTACACATTTGCGTGTATGATTAGTGTACGATTGAGTCGGGGGCGTCACAGTAGGTGACTATTGACTTGCAAGATAGGATCAATAACTCACATATATTCATGAAAACATAATAGGTTCAGATCTGAAATCATGGCACTCGGGCCCTAGTGACAAGCATTAAGCATAGCAAAGTCATAGCAACATCAATCTTAGAACATAATGGATACTAGGGATCAAACCCTAACAAAACTAACTCGATTACATGGTAAATCTCATCCAACCCATCACCGTCCAGCAAGCCTACGGTGAGATTACTCACGCACGGCGGTGAGCATGATGAAATTGGTGATGGAGGATGGTTGATGATGACGATGGCGACGGATTCCCCTCTCCGAAGCCCCGAACGGACTCCAGATTAGCCCTCCCGAGGAAGATTAGGGCTTGGCGGCGGCTCTGTATCGTAAAACGCAATGAATCCTTCTCTCTGATTTTTCTCCCCGAACGTGAATATGTGGAGTTGGGGTTGAGGTCGGTGGAGTCCCAGGGGGCTCACGAGGTAGGGGGGCATGCCCCAGGGGGCGCCCTGCACCCTCGTGGACAGGGTGTGGGCCCCCTGATGCTGATTCTTTCGCCAATATTTTTTATCAATTCCAAAACGTGTCTCCGTGGATTTTCAGGTCATTCCGAAAACTTTTATTTCTGCACAAAAATAACACCATGGCAGTTCTGCTGAAAACAACGTCAGTCCGGGTTAGTTCCATTCAAATCATGCAAGTTAGAGTCCAAAACAAGGGCAAAAGTGTTTGGAAAACTAGATACGTTGGAGACGTATCAACTCTCCCAAGCTTAAACCTTTGCTTGTCCTCAAGCAATTCAGTTGACAAACTGAAAGTGATAAAGAAAAACTTTTACAAACTCTGTTTGATCTTGTTGTTGCAAATTTGTAAAGCCAGCATTCAAGTTTTCAGCAAAGATTATGAACTAACCATATTCATAATAACATTTAGGTCTCATGTTTACTCATATCATTGGCATAATCAACTAGCGAGAAATAATAATAAATCTCGGATGAGAACACTTTCTCAAAACAATCATAACATGATATGACAAGATGGTATCTCGCTAGCCCTTTCTGAGACCGCAAAACATAAATGCAGAGCACCCCTGAAGATCAAGGGCTGACTAGACATTGTAATTCATGGTAAAAGAGATCTAGTCACAGTCATACTCAATGTAAATTTATAGCAATGCATGCGAATGACAGCGGTGCTCTCCAACTGGTGCTTTTTAATAAGAGGATGATGACTCAACATAAAAGTAAATAGATAGGCCCTTTGCAGAGGGAAGCAGGGATTTGCAGAGGTGCCAGAGCTCGAGTTTTGAAATAGAGATAGATAATATTTTGAGTGGAATACTATCATTGTCAACATAACAACCAAGGGATCTCGATATCTTCCATGCTACACACATTATAGGCGGTTCCCAAACAGAATGGTAAAGTTTATACTCCCCCACCACCAACAAACATCAATCCATGGCTTGTCCGAAACAACGGGTGCCTCCAACTAACAACAATCCTGGGGGAGTTTTGTTTGCAATTATTTTGATTTGAGCATGGGACTGGGCATCCCGTTTACCGGCCATTTTCTCGTGAGTGATGAGCGGAGTCCACTCATCGTTAGAATAACCCAGCCAACATGGAAGATATAGACAACCCTAGTTGATACATGAGCTATTCGAGCATACAAAACAGAATTTCATTTGAAGGTTTAGAGTTTGGCACATACAAATTTACTTGGAACGGCAGGTAAATACCGCATATAGGAAGGTATGGTGGACTCATATGGAATAACTTTGGGGTTTATGGAAGTGGATGCACAAGCAGTATTCCCGCTTAGTACAAGTGAAGGCTAGAAAGAGACTTGGAAGCGACCAACTAGAGAGTGACAACAGTCATGAACATGCATTAAGATTAATCAACAATGAGTGCAAGCATGAGTAGGATATAAATCACCATGAACATAAATATCGTGGAGGCTATGTTGATTTTGTTTCAACTACATGCGTGAACATGTGCCAAGTCAAGCCACTCGAATCGTTCAAAGGAGGATACCACCCTATCATACCACATCACAACCATTTTAATAGCATGTTGGCACGCAAGGTAAACCATTATAAACTCCTAGCTAATTAAGCATGGCATGAGCAACTATAATATCTAATTGTCATTGCAAACATGTTTCACTCATAATAGGCTAAATCAGGAATGATGAACAAATCATATTTACAAAAACAAGATAGGTTGAGTTCATACCAGCTTCTCTCATCTCAATCAGTTCATCATATATCGTCATTATTACCTTTCACTCGCACGACCGAACGGTGTGGATAACAATAGTGCATGTGCATTGGACTAATCTGGAATTGATGTCTACTACACAACCTTCTTCTTGTAGATGTTGTTGGGCCTCCATGTGCAGAGGTTTGTAGGACAATAGCAAATTTCCCTCAAGTGGATGACCTAAGGTTTATCAATCCGTGGGAGGCGTAGGTTGAAGATGGTCTCTCTCAAACAACCCTGCAACCAAATAACAAAGAGTCTCTTGTGTCTCCAACACACCCAATACGATGGTAAATTGTATAGGTGCACTAGTTCGATGAAGAGATGGTGATACAAGTGCAATATGGATGGTAGATATAGGTTTTTGTAATCTGGAAATATAAAAACAGCAAGGTAACAAGTAATAAAAGTGAGCGTAAATGGTATTGCAATGCTAGGAAACAAGGTCTAGGGTTCATACTTTCACTAGTGCAAGTTCTCTCAACAATAATAACATAATTGGATCATATAACTATCCCTCAACATGCAACAAAGAGTCACTCCAAAGTCACTAATAGCAGAGAACAAACGAAGAGATTATGGTAGGGTACGAAACCACCTCAAAGTTATTCTTTCGGATCGATCTATTCAAGAGTTCGTAGTAAAATAACACGAAGCTATTCTTTCCGTTCGATCTATCATAGAGTTCGTACTGGAATAACACCTTAAGACACAAATCAACCAAAACCCTGATGTCACCTAGATACTCCAATGTCACCTCAAGTATCCATGGGTATGATTATACGATATGCATCACACAATCTCAGATTCATCTTTTCAAACCAACACAAAGTACTTCAAAGAGTGCCCCAAAGTTTCTACCCGAGAGTCAAGACGAAAATGTGTGCCAACCCCTATGCATAAGTTCACGAGGTCACGGAACCCGCAAGTTGATCACCAAAACATACATCAAGTAGATCACGTGAATATCCCATTGTCACCACAGATAAGCACATGCAAGACATACATCAAGTGTTCTCAAATCCTTAAAGACTCAATCCGATAAGATAACTTCAAAGGGAAAAATCAATCCATTACAAGAGACTAGAGGGGGAGAAACATTATAAGATCCAACTATAATAGCAAAGCTCGAGATACATCAAGATCGTACCGAATCAAGAACACGAGAGAGAGAGATCAAACACATAGCTACTGGTACATACCCTCATCCTCGAGGGTGAACTACTCCCTCCTCGTCATGGAGAGCGCCGGGATGATGAAGATGGCCACCGGTGATGGATCGCCCCTCCGGCAGGGTGCCAAAACAGGGTGCCGATTGGTTTTTGGTGGCTACAGAGGCTAGCGGCGGCGGAACTCCCGATCTAGGTTATGTTCTGGGGGTTTCTGTATATATAAGAGGTTTTGGCGTCGGGAACAAGTCAGGGGGGTCTCTGAGGTGGCCACGAGGTAGGGGGCGCGCCCCCACCCTCGTGGGTGCCTCGGGACTCTTCTGGCCCATCTCCGGTGCTCCATGGGCTTCTTCTGGTCCAAAAACGATCTCTGTGAAATTCCAGGTCAATTGGACTCTGTTTGGTTTCCTTTTTTGTGATACTCAAAATAAGAAAAAAAACAGAAACTGGCACTGGGCTCTAGGTTAATAGGTTAGTCCCGAAAATCATATAAAATAACATATAAAACATCCTAGATGGATAATATAATAGCATGGAACAATCAAAAATTATAGATACGTTGGAGACGTATCAAGCATCCCCAAGCTTAATTCCTGCTCGTCCTCGAGTAGGTAAATGATAAAAACAGAATTTTTGATGTGGAATGCTACCTAACATATTTATCAATGTAATCTTCTTTATTGTGGCAAGAATATTCATATCCATAAGATTCATTACAAAAGTTTAATATTGACATAAAAATAATAGTACTTCAAGCATACTGACCAAGCAATTATGTCTTATCAAAATAACATAGCCAAAGAAAGCTCATCCCTACAAAATCATATAGTTCGGCCATGCTTCATTTTCGTCACACAAAATGCTCTCATCATGCACAACCCCGATGACAAGCCAAGCAATTGTTTCATACTTTAGTATTCTCAAACCTTTTCAACTTTCACGCAATACATGAGCGTGAGCCATGGGCATAACACTATGGGTAGAATAGAATATAATGATGGGGGTTGTGTGGAGAAGATAGAAAAGGAGAAAGTCTCACATTGACGCGGCTAATCAACGGGCTAGGGAGATGCCCATCAATTGATGTCAATGCGAGGAGTAGGGATTGCCATGCAACAGATGCACTAGAGCTATAAATGTATGAAAGCTCAACAAAGGAAACTAAGTGGGTGTGCATCCAACTTGCTTGCTCATGAAGACCTAGGGCATTTGAGGAAGCCCATTGTTGGAATATACAAGCCAAGTTCTATAAAGAAAATTCCCACTAGTATATGAAAGTGACAACATAGGAGACTCTCTATCATGAAGATCATGGTGCTACTTTGAAGCACAAGTGTGGTAAAAGGATAGTAGCATTGTCCTTTTTATTTCTCTTTTTTTATTTGTCCTTTCTTTTTTTATTGGCCTTTTTTGGGAGAATGCTCTATTAATGATGATCATCACACTTCTATTTATTTACAACTCAAATATTACAACTCGATACTAGAACAAAGTATGACTCTATATGAATGCCTCCGGCGGTGTACCAGGATGTGCAATGACTCATGAGTGACATGTATGAAAGAATTATGAACGGTGGCTTTGCCACAAATACGATGTCAACTACATGATCATGCAAGGCAGTATGACGATGATGATGCGTGTCATAATAAACGGAACGGTGGAAAGTTGCATGGCAATATATCTCTAAATGGCTATGGAAATGCCATAATAGGCAGGTATGGTGGCTGTTTTGAGGAAGATATAAGGAGGCTTATGTGTGATAGAGCGTATCATATCACGGGGTTTGGATGCACCGGCGAAGTTTGCACCAACTCTCGAGGTGAGAAAGGGCAATGCACGGTACCGAAGAGGCTAGAAATGATGGAAGGGTGAGAGTGCGTATAATCCATGGACTCAACATTAGTCATAAAGAACTCACATACTTATTGAAAAAATCTACAAGTCATCAAAAACCAAGCATTAGGCGCATGCTCCTAGGGGGATAGATATGTAGGAAAAGACCATCGCTCGTCCCCGACCGCCACTCATAAGGATGACAATCAAAGAACACTTCATGCTTCAAATTTGTCACACAACGGTTACCATACGTGCATGCTACGGGACTTGCAAACCTCAACACAAGTATTTCTCAAATTCAAAATTACTCAACTAGCACGACTCTAATTACCATCTTCATATCTCAAAACAATCATCAAGTATCAAACTTCTCGTAATATTCAATGCACTCTATATGAAAGTTTTTATTATACCCATCTTGAATGCCCATCATATTAGGACTAATTTCATAACCAAAGCAAATTACCATGCTGTTCTAAAAGACTCTCAAAATAATATAAGTTAAGCATGAGAGTTCATCTATTTCTTCAAAATAAAACCACCGCCGTGCTCTAAAATATATAAGTGAAGCACTAGAGCAAACGACAAACTACTCCGAAAGATATAAGTGAAGATCACTGAGTAGTCGAATAATTATGCAACTATGTGAAGACTCTCTAACATCTAAGAATTTCAGATCTTGGTATTTTATTCAAACAGCAATAAAAACAAAATAAAATAAAATAACGCTCCAAACAAAACACATATCATGTGGTGAATAAAAATATAGCTCCAAGTAAAGTTACCGATGAACGATACCGAAAGAGGGGATGCCTTCCGGGGCATCCCCAAGCTTAGGCTATTGGTTGTCCTTGAATATTACCTTGGGGTGCCTTGGGCATCCCCAAGATTAGGCTCTTTCCACTCCTTATTCCATAGTCCATCGAATCTTTACCCAAAACTTGAAAACTTCACAACACAAAACTCAACAGAAATCTCGTAAGCTCCGTTAGTATAAGAAAATAAATCACCACTTAGGTACTGTTGTGAACTCATTCTAAATTCATATTTGTGTAATATCTACTGTATTCCAAGTTCTCTATGGTTCATACCCTCCGATACTACTCATAGATTCATCAAAATAAGCAAACAACACAATGAAAACAGAATCTGTCAAAAACAGAACAGTCTGTAGTAATCTGTATCATTAGAATACTTCTGTAACTCCAAAAATTCTGAAATAAATTGGTGGACCTGAGGAATTTGTATATTAATCATCTGAAAAAAGAATCAACCTAAAATCACTCTCCATTAAAAAATGGCAGCTAATCTCGTGAGCGCTAAAGTTTCTGTTTTTTACAGCAAGATGATAAAGACTTCACCCAAGTCTTCCCAAAGGTTCTACTTGGCACAAACACTAATTTAAAACATAAAACCACCTCTAAAAAGAAGCTAGATGAATTATTTATTACTAAACAGAAACAAAAAGCAAGAAACAAAAATAAAATTGTCCCAACAAGCGCTAACGTTTAACGCCCCTAGCTAGGCATGATTATTTCAATGATGCTCACATAAAAGATAAGAATTGAAACATAAAGGGAGCATCATGAAGAATATGACTAGCACATTTAAGTCTAACCCACTTCCTATGCATAGGGATTCTATGAGCAAACAACTTATGGGAACAATAATCAACTAGCATAGGAAGGCAAAACAAGCATAACTTTAAAACTTTAAGCATATAGAGAGGAAACTTGATATTATTGCAATTCCTACAAGCATATGTTCCTCCCTCATAATAATTTTCAGTAGCATCATGAATTAATTCAACCATATAACCAGCACATAAAGCATTCTTTTCATGATCTACTTGCATAGAAATTTTACTACTCTCCACATAAGCAAATTTATTCTCATTCGGAATAGTGGGAGTATCATAAGAAACTCGAATACTATAAATTGTTTCCATATTAAAAGAGTAATGTTCAGAAAAAGGATAAATCATAATCATGACAAGTTTTATAAATATAATCATCACTACTTTTTATAGCATAAGTGTCATCACAATAATCATCATAAATAGGAGGCATGCTATCATCATAATAAATTTGCTCATCAAAACTTGGGAGGCTAAAAATATCATCTTCATTAAACATAGCATCCCAAAGCTTGGGACAAACATTAATTGCAGAAAATATATTCTCAAACATGTCATTCTCATCAAACATAGCATCCCCAAGCTTGGGCCTTTTCATATCATAAGCATAATCACTCTCATCATTAATAGTACGGATAGCACCAATAGTATAGCAATTATCATCATCACAATCAGTAATAGGAGCAACATCATTTGGGAGGGATACCTTTCTACCTTTGCTTCTCCGTCTTTTCTTTTTCTTCTTCACATCATGTGTGGGTTTAACCCTCTTTTTTAGCTCCTTATTAATGAGATTAGTTGAATAGAAAGCTCCTCCTCGTTACCTGATTCATCATAAGAAATAATAGGAGGATATTGGGAAGTCTCTTCCCTTTCATTAGTATTCTCTTCATCTTCTATTTGTTTTCCTTTATTTATGTAATTGGCAATATAAGGATTTTTCAATGCAATTAACCGCACAATACATAAAAATTTCTTCTAGATCAAAATCAAGAACTTTATCAAGGACAAATTCTGGCATATCCTTAGTTATACGTTTCATTTCTTCATAACCCAAAAGCAAATTAAGTTCATTATGATGTGCAAGGGAAATCAAGTCATCACAATTTTTTGACACGATATGATCATGAAACAATTTGCATTGGATATTTAAATGACCACGTTCATTGCAAAGTTCACAAGGATGATTAAGAAAATTTAAAATTTTAGCACAAACATCTAGCCTTTCTTGCAACCATTTGGTTTCTAAATACTTATGCCTCTTGCAAAATCTATCTTCCCTATTTGGTGTGTACTTGCAAACTCTATGCACTCCACAAAAATTGACATGCTTATAAGAGACATTTTCATCATGACTAGTGCAATCATAATTAGTACTATGGATATTCAAAGAGTTCGTTCTAAGAACATTGCCATCATGCTCATCATTCAAAGATTTAGTGCCAAACATTTTAATGCATTCTTCTTCTAGCATTTTGGCACAATTATCGGAATCCTTATTTTCATGAAAGATATTAAAAGGATGAAGCATATGAGGCACCCTCAATTCCATTTTTTTGTAGTTTTCTTTTATAAACTAAACTAGTGATAAAACAAGAAACTAAAAGATTCGATTGCAAGATCTAAAGATATACCTTCAAGCACTCACCTCGCCGGCAACGGCGCCAGGAATCTGCAAGCATTCAATACAAGGGAGAAGATAAGGTAATATGGGCTCTTGGTTAAATCAACAATAATGCATATGAGAGCCACTCAACATTTTCATCGCGGTCTTCTCCCTCGACCCCAAAGAAAAGAAAAGAAATAAAACTATTTACACGGGAAAGGTCCCAACAAGCAAAAGAAGAACGAGAAATCTTTTTGGGTTTTCTTTTAGTTACTACTACTACAGGCACGGAAAGTAAACTAGCTAAAAGCTATAACTAATTTTTTGGGTTTTTCTTAAGGTTTTTCAAACACACAAGAAGAAGGCTTAGAAAAGAAAATAAACTAGCATGGATAGTATAATGAAAAAGTATGAGCGCCGACAATTGGCATGAGTGTGTGAACATGTATGTAATGCCGGTGAGAAATACGTACTCCCCCAAGCTTAGGATTTTGGCCTAAGTTGGTCTTTGCCCACGGATCGAAGCTACTCTCTCCGGTGTACTGAGGAGGGTCCTCAGGGTGCCACTGGTTGGCGATCTCCTCCAGATCCCACTGATAAACAGACTATTGATAAGGGTCAAGTGGTGGCTCAGGCTCAGGCTCTGGGACTTGTGTCAGCCTCCAGTATGCATAAATGGCCTCTGGCAAGATGAGGTACGTGCCTGAAAGTATGTTAAACAAAGAGGGTGCAGGCAACGTAATAATCTCACAGTGAGTTTTATCAAATATCAAATTATACTTAAGCATCTTCTTCATATTTTTAACAATAAAATCATGTGCTACCATACTCTTATAATCTAGAAAAACAGGGGGCAGCAACTTTTCCTCTTTCTCATAATGCCTAATAGGTATCTCAAAGTGTTCATCAAGGCGTGAAGCAAAGATGCCTCCGAAGATGGGGCCCTTTGTATGGTTCAAACTTAATCATTTAGCAACAATAGCGTCTAGGCTGAAAGTTGTATCACGAAACAAAGCATGGCTCAAAATGACAAGATCAGGAGCACTAAGATTTCCACTGTTCCCGTGACCAATTAAGCATCTACTAGCAAATATCGCAAAGTAACATAGAACAGGAAAATGTATACTAGTAATTCTTGCATCGGAAACTTTCCTCGTTTCTCCTACAGCAATTCTATCAATAAATCCATCCACATCACTACGGTGTGGTTCCTCGATGCTGTCCACAAAGGGTATCTTGCTGACCCGACAAAAATCATGGAGTGACATCTCCTTAACCTCATCATATAAGTGAAACTCCACTGAAGGTGGTGATTTATTAGCATGGAAATAAAAATTTTGCACGAGGTCGTGGAGGAAATCGGTGAGGCCTGCATTCTCAGCCAAGTAATAAAAGTCGTCGTAAATTCCGGCGGCTCTCAAGAACGCGTCACAAGGCCATTCGCACGGCTGAACCTCCACAGTGCGAGGAAGATTGTATTTGGGCTTTTTATTCTCCTCATTCTGCTTATCCTTCGAGCTTCGGCTCGAAGAGCCTCTCAACAATCTCTTCAACATTTTCTCGCTCTGAAAATTTCTGAAATTTTAGTGACTCAAAATGAAAGTGAACCAAACTCAACAAGATTGATAGCAACTCCTCCCACAAGTGCCTGGAGTCTATATCATGCATTAAAACTACTTTGGACCATATAAATTTGACATGCAAGCTCAAGAATAGGGCCACCTTAGCAGCAAAAATTTGCAATAAATAAAGCACTAGAACAAAAACTAATTGGACCATTGGAGGAGTCACATACCGAAGAACAATCACTCCAAACAGTTCCGTGAATGGAGCTTTGAGCAAAGAAATCGAAAATGGCAGCAAGATGAGCTAGAACACGGGTTTGAGCTATGGGAGGATTTTTTTCTGGAGGAAGACGAAGTGAGTGGGTGCTGGAATAAGTGGAGGGGTCCACGTGGGGCCCACGAGGCAGGGGGTGCGCTCCAGGGGGTGGGCACGCCCTGTTCCCTCGTGGCCAAATGGTGGGCCCCCCTGGTGTGTTCTGAGTGCCAGTAATTCTTAAATATTCTACAAAAAATCATATTTCATTTTCAGGACATTTGGAGAACTTTTATTTTCGGGGTATTTTTATTGCAAGGATAATTCAGAAAACAGACATAAAATACTATTTTTTCTTTATTTAATCTAAATAACAGAAAGTAAAAGGAGGGTACAGAGAGTTGTGCTTTCTAACTTCATCCATCTCGTGCTCATCAAAAGGAATCCACTAACAAGGTTGATCAAGTCTTGTTAACAAACTCTTTCCGAAACACATGAAACTGGAGAATTTTCGAATAACACTAGGTTACCTCAATGGGGATATGCATGTCCCCAACAATAAGAATATCATATTTCTTCTTGACAGTAGGAAGAGGGAATTCAAAACCTCCAATAGTAATCGTTGACATTTTTCCAATAGAATTGATACTGTGGACTTGAGGTTGTTTCCTCGGAAAGTGTGCTGTATGCTCATTACCATTAACATGAAAAGTGACATTGCCTTTGTTGCAATCAATAACAGCCCCTGCAGTATTCAAAAAGGGTCTACCAAGGATAATAGACATACTATCATACTCGGGAATATCAAGAATAACAAAGTCCGTTAAAATAGTAAAGTTCGCAACCACAACAGGCACGTCCTCACAAATACCGACGGGTATAGCAGTTGATTTATTGGCCATTTGCAAAGATATTTTAGTAGGCGTCAACTTATTCAAATCAAGTCTACGATATAAAGAGAGAGGCATAACACTAACACCGGCTCCAAGATCACATAAAGCAGTTTTAACATAGTTTCTTTTAACAGAGCATGGTATAGTTGGTACTCCTGGATCTCCTAGTTTCTTAGGTATTCCACCTTTAAAAGTATAATTGGCAAGCATGGTGGAAATTTCAGCTTCCGGTATCTTTCTTTTATTTGTAACAATATCTTTCATATAGTTAGCATAAGGATTCATTTTAAGCATATCAGTCAAACGCATACGCAAAAAGATAGGTCTAATCATTTCAACAAAGCGCTCAAAATTCTCATCATCCTTTTTCTTGGATGGTTTAGGAGGAAAAGGCATGGGTTTCTGAACCCATGGTTCTCTTTCTTTACTGTGCTTCGTAGCAACGAAGTCTCTCTTATCATAACGTTGATTCTTTGATTGTGGGTTATCAAGATCAACAACAGGTTCAATCTCTACATCATTGTTATTGCTAGGTTGAGCATCAATATGAACATCATCATTAAAATTATATTGTGTTTTAGCATCAGAAATAGAAATATCATTGGGATTCTCAGGTGTGTCAACAACAGGTTCACTAGAAGCATGCAAAGTCCTATCATTTTTCTTTTTCTTCTTCTTAGAAGGACTAGGTGCATCAACATTAGTTCTCTGAGAATCTTGCTCAACTCTCTTATGGTGGCCCTCAGGATACAAAGTTTACCGAGTCATTCTAACCCCTCTAGTCATAACTCTAACAACATTATCATTTTTCTTATTATTTAATTCACTGAGCAAATCATCTTGAGCTTTAAGCACTTGTTCTACATGAGTGGTAACCATAGAAGCATGTTTACTAATAAGTTTAAGGTCACCTTTAACTCTAGACATATAATCACTCAAGTGTTCAACCATATAGGCATTACGTTTCAATTGTCTACCAACATAAGCATTGAAGTTTTCTTGTTTAACAATAAAATTATCAAATTCATCCAAGCATTGGCTAGCAGACTTATTACGAGGAATATCACCTTCATCAAATCTATAGAGAGAATTTACCTTTACTACCTATGTCGGGTTATTAAGACCATGTATTTCTTCAATAGGTGGTAAATTCTTAACATCTTCAGCTTTAATACCCTTTTCTTTCATAGATTTCTTTGCCTCTTGCATATCTTCAGGACTGAGAAATAGAATACCCCTTTTCTTCGGAGTTGGCTTAGGAGTTGGTTTAGGAAGTGTCCAATCATTATCATTACTCAATATATTATTCAATAGCAATTCATCTTGCTCAACAGTTCTTTCCCGGAAAACACAACCAGCACAACTATCCAGGTGGTCTATGGAAGCATCGGTTAGTCCATTATAAAAGATATCAAGTATTTCATTTTTCTTGAGAGGATGATCAGGCAAAGCATTAAGTAATCGGAGAAGCCTCCCCCAAGTTTGTGGGAGACCCTCTTCTTCAATTTGCACAAAACTATATATTTCCCTTAAGGCAGCTTGTTTCTTATGAGCGGGGAAATATTTAGCAGAGAAGTAATAAATCATATCATGGGGACTACGCACACAACCAGGAGCAAGAGAAATAAACCTTGTTTTAGCATCACCCTTTAATGAGAACAGAAATAACTTAAGGATATAGTAGTAACGAATTTTTTCCTCATGAGTGAATAGGGTGGCTATATCATTCAATTTAGTAAGATGTGCCACAACAGTTTCAGATTCATAGCCATAAAAAGGATCAGATTCAACCAAAGTGATTAACTCAGGATCGACAGAGAAATCATAATCCTTATCAGAAATACAGATAGGTGAAGTAGCAAAAGCAGGGTCATATTTCATTCTAGCACTCAAAGACTTTTCTTTCACCTTAGCTAACAGTTTCTTAAGATCATATCTATCTTTGCAAGCACAAAGGTCTCTAGCAGTTTATTCATCCATAACATAACCCTCAGGCACATCAGGCAATTCATATCTAGGGGGAGAATCTTCATCATCACTTTCATCAATATTATTTGTTTCAATAATTTCATTCTCTCTACCCCTAGCAAGTGGTTCATCAAGAAATTCACCTAATGGCATAGTATTATCAAGAATAGAAGTAGTTTCATCATAAGCATCATGCATAGCAGAAGTGGCATCATCAATAACATGCGACATATCAGAATCAACAACAGGTGTAGGTGTCGCGAATTTACTCATAACAGAAGGTGAATCAAGTGCAGAGCTAGATGGCAGTTCCTTACCTCCCCTCGTAGTTGAGGGAAAAATCTTGGTTCTTTCATCTTTCAAGTTCCTCATAGTGATCAACAGATATAAATCCCAAGTGAATCAAAGAATAGAGCTATGCTCCCCGGCAACGGCGCCAGAAAATAGTCTTGATAACCCAAAAGTATAGGGGATCGCAACAGTTTTCGAGGTAGTGTATTCAACCCAAATTTATTGATTCGACACAAGGGGAGCCAAAGAATATTCTCAAGTATTAGCAATTGAGTTGTCAATTCAACCACACCTGAAAGACTTAATACCTGTAGCAAAATATTTAGTAGCAAAGTAGTATGGAAGTAACGGTAACGGTGGCAAAAGTAATAGTAGTAGTTTTTGTAGCAATCATAACAGTGGCAACAAAAAAGGAACTAAGCAAAGATCAATATGTGAAAAGCTCGTAGGCAATGGATCAATGATGGATAATTATGTCGGATGCGATTCCTCATGCAACAGTTATAACATAGGGTGGCACAGAACTAGCTCCAGTTCATCAATGTAATGTAGGCATGTATTCCGAATATAGTCATACGTGCTTATGGAGAAGAACTTGCATGACATCTTTTGTCATACCCTCCCGTGGTAGCGAGGTCCTATTGGAAACTAAGAGATATTAAGGCCTCCTTTTAATAGAGTACCAGACTAAAGCATTAACACTTAGTGAATACATGAACTCCTCAAACTACGGTCATCACCGGGAGTGGTCCCGATTATTGTCACTTCGGGGTTGCCGGATCATAACCAATAGTAGGTGACTATTGACTTGCAAGATAGGATCAAGAACTCACATATATTCATGAAAACATAATAGGTTTAGATCTGAAATCATGGCACTCGGGCCCTAGTGACAAGCATTAAGCATAGCAAATTCATAGCAACATCAATCTTAGAACATAATGGATACTAGGGATCAAACCCTAACAAAACTAACTCGATTACATGGTAAATCTCATCCAACCCATCACCGTCCAGCAAGCCTACGATGAGATTACTCACTCACGGCGGTGAGCATCATGAAATTGGTGATGGAGGATGGTTGATGATGACGATGGCGATGGATTCCCCTCTCCGGAGCCCCGAACGGACTCCAGATAAGCCCCCCCGAGGAAGATTAGGGCTTGGCGGCGGCTCCGTATCGTAAAACGTGATGAATCCTTCTCTCTGATATTTTTCTCCCCGAATGTGAATATATGGAGTTGGGGTTGAGGTCGGTGTAGTCCCAGGGGGCCCACGAGGCAGGGGGCGCACCCTGCACCCTCGTGGACAGGGTGTGGGCCCCCTGATGCCGATTCTTTCGCCAATATTTTTTTATCAATTCCAAAACGTGTCTCCGTGGATTTTCAGGTCATTCCGAGAACTATTATTTCTGCACAAAAATAACACCATGGCAGTTCTGCTGAAAACAACGTCAATCCGGGTTAGTTCCATTCAAATCATGCAAGTTAGAGTCCTAAACAAGGGCAAACGTGTTTGGAAAAGTAGATATGTTGGAGACGTATTACTAGTGTCCGGAGAGAAGTCCGGCTTTATGATGATAGAGGGAGCCTGACGTAACTCCGGGCCTGTCGGTGATGTTATCCCCTCCGGTTCTCCGGGATCGAGCTCCATGGCTGCAGAGAGTCCAATGGGCTCCAAATTCCCGTCTTCGGACCTGGTGACGTGCTCCGGATCTAAGGCCAGAGCGGTGGTTGGGGCCGCGAACCCTTGGAAGATCAAGTCTCCTCGGATGTCCGCGACATAGTTCAGATTCCAAAACTGATCTGATGACCAGGGGCGTAGCTGTCGATCTGCTCTAGGTGGCCAAGCGAGTTGGCCCGTAGTGCGAAGCCGCCGAATACAAAGATTTGGCCGGGGAGAAAAATCTCCTTCACGGCATCATTGTTGTAGATGATCGATGGAGCCATCGAGCCTTTCGACGACGGCACAGTGGAACTCTCAATGAAATCACCAATGTCGGTGTCAAAACCGGGAGATCTCAGGTAGGGGGTCTCGTACTGTGCGTCTAAGGATCAAAGTTAACAGGAGGCAGGGGACACGATGTTTACCCAGGTTCGGGCCTCTTGATGGAGGTAATACCCTACTTCCTGCTTGATTGACTTTGATGAGTATAGGGGTTACAAGAGTTGATCTACCTCGAGATCGTTATGGCTAAACCCTAGATGTCTGTAACACCCACGATGCGGCTATATCTCCCACGTGTCGAGGCACGACTTAGAGGCATAACCGCATTGTGGTTTTGTCGCAAGAAGGGTCATCTTCACACAATCCCATGTAATGAACAAGAATGGGGTAAAGAGTTGGCTTACAATCGCCACTTCACACAATACATAAATAAATTCATACATCACTCAAAATACACACATAGACCGACTACGGACAAAGCCAAAAGAAAAGAAGATAACCCAACTGCTAGATCCCCGATCGTCCCAACTGGGCTCCACTACTGATCAACAGGAAACAAAACATAGTAACGACCAAGGTCCTTGTTGAACTCCCACTTGAGCTCGGTTGCATCACCTGCACTGGTTTCGTCAGCACCTGCAACTGTTTTGGAAGTATCTGGTGAGTCACGAGGACTCAGCAATCTCACACCCGCGAGATCAAGACTATTTAAGCTTATAGGAAGGAAAGGGTAGTGAGGTGGAGCTGCAACAAGCACTAAGCATATATGGTGGCTAACATACGCAAATAAGAGCGAGAAGAGAAGCAACGGAACGGTCGTCCACTAGTAATGATCAAGAAGTGATCCTGAACTCCTACTTACGTCAAACATAACCCAAAAACCGTGTTCACTTCCCGGACTCTGCCGAAAAGAGACCTTCACGGCTACACACACAGTTGATGTATTTTAATTAAGTAAAGTGACAAGTTCTCTACAACCGGATATTAACAAATTCCCATCTGCCACATAACCGCGGGCACGGCTCTCGAAAGTTTATACCCTGCAGGGGTGTCCCAACTTAGCCCATTATAAGCTCTCACGGTCAACGAAGGATAAACCTTCTCCCGGGAAGGCCCGATCAGTCTCGGAATCCCAGTTTACAAGACATTTCGACAATGGTAAAACAAGACTAGCAAAGCCGCCCGAATGTGCCGACAAATCCCGATAGGAGCTGCACATATCTCGTTCTCAGGGCACACCGGATTGTCCAAGCTTCCGATAGGCGAGCCCAGAGTTGCCCCTGGTGGCCACCGGCGACTGACGGGTTGGACCAACACTCAGAGGAGCACTGGCCCGGGGGTTTAAAATAAAGATGACCCTTGAGTCTGCAGAACCCAAGGGAAAAAGGCTTAGGTAGGCAAATGGTAAAACCAAGGTTGGGCCTTGTTGTAGGAGTTTTATTCAAAGCGAACTGTCAAGGGGGTCCCATAAATCACCCAACCGCGTAAGGAACGCAAAATCAAGGAACATAACACCGGTATGACGGAAACTAGGGCGCCAAGAGTGGAACAAAACACCAGGCATAAGGCCGAGCCTTCCACCCTTTACCAAGTATATAGATGCATGAATTTAAATAAGAGATATTGTGATATCCCAACAATATCCATGTCCCAACATGGAACAAACTTAATCTTCACCTGCAACTAGCAACGCTATAAGAGGGGCTGAGCAAAAGCGGTAACATAGCCAAGCAACGGTTTGCTAGGAAGGGTGAAAAGGTTAGAGGCTGACATGGCAATAAGGGAGGCATGATATAGCAAGTGGTAGGTAGCGCATCATAGCAATAGAGCGAACAACTAGCAAGCAAAGATAGAAGTGATTTCGAGAGTATGGTCATCTTGCCTGAGATCCCGCAAGGAAGAAGAACGAATCCATGAAGAAGACAAGCGGACGTGGTCGAACGAATCCTCACAACTCCGGAACGAAACCGAAGCTAACGAGAGAAGCAACCCGGAAAGAAACAAACAACATAGTAAACAACCACCACATACACATGGCATGATGCACAAACAAGTATGATGCATGTCCGGTTTAATGAGGCATGGCATGGCAAAATGCAACAAACAATAATACAAATTAAGTGGAGCTCAATATGCAACGAGTTGCATATTGACGAAACACCACATTCAAGTTATTTAGTTCGCTCTTGTTTATGTACCCAACAATATTAAATGTTATTAAACATGGCAAGGGGTGAAGCATAAGTAAACTAACTATTTAAGCAAGTTAAAAGAGGCCGGAAACAATAAACAACAATTCCGGAAAATCCCCATATGCATATTTCGAATTTGCTACTGTTCTGCCATAAACACAATTTTAATGTTGTTAAACAGCAAAATAAAGTGCACCAAGTTAAGCTAGGCATTTTTCTACCCCATTTACATATAAAGAACATTTAATTTGGAGCTATGGTTAAATAGTTATGAAATAAATCATTTTAATATGGCATTTATGCAAAATTAAATAAACATCAAGTTTAAACATTTTAAACATGGATGAGAGCAGCATATTATGAAACTAGATGAAATTATAGACATTTTACATGTTTGAATCATTTTAATCTGATGCACGGTTGATGAGATATTAAATGCATGAACATGGAGGGTTTCTCTGTAAAATTGCAATTCTCTGGATAATTGGCAAAATTCGCAGGACCAGGAAAAAAAACATATCGGGCCGAAAATGCAGGCTGGGCCAAAAGTGCACAGGAGAGGGGGCTGCTCACATTGGGCGAAAACTGGCCGGCTTGGGCTGGCGGATCTGGGCCGCGAGGAGATGGAGGGCGAGCTGGGCCTTGGCGCTTGTCCATGCTGGCGCCAGATCGGGTCAACGACGGGGCGGCGCTCGTCTTGTCGCTCGAAGCAGAGGAAGACAGCAGGCGCGGGACGGACGCAGGTGGAACTCCGGCAAGCGGCAGGATGGAGAGGGGTCGACGCGGGAGCTCGGGGTCGCGGGTCAACAGAGGAGGCGCTCGGCTGGGTCAACTCCGGTGTGAGGCAGAGCTGGACTTGGCGCGGAGGAAGGAGGTTCGGCGGGGGCGCGGGTCTCCAGGGCATCGGAGCTCCCTGTACGAGCAGACAGAGAGAGAGATGTGAGGGAGAGTGAGAAGAATGGAAGGAGGGAGAAGAGAAGAGATGGGCGTGAGGCTCATCTGGTGGTCAACGATGATGGCACAAGCCAGTGTCGGGCACGGGGTTGGGATCCGGCAGCTTCATCCCGTCGGGTGCATCAGCGACCTGCAGACAGACGGCCACGGCGAGGTAAGTTCAGAGAGGAGCAGCAAGGAAAAGAGAGGAGGCACGGGGAGCGGCGGCATGACCTGGTTGCTGCTGCTGCTGCTTGCCGGCGTCGCGCTGGGCGCACGGGACAGGCGCGGGGAGGACGGGGCTCCGCTGGGATGAGGGAGGAGGCGCACGGCTGCGGGCTGGAGGCGTGGACGAACGGCGGCGCGGGGAAGGGGCTTCTGACGCGGGGCTGCGAGGACGGACGTGGGGTGGACTGCTGCCGGCGCTGGGGGTGCTCGGGCGCCATGAGCAGGGGAAACCTTGCTCCGTTGAGGCAGAGGAGAAGCAAGGTGGTGGTGGCCTTGCGGGTGGCTGCGGCAGACCTGCTCGCTGGAGACGACGGCAGGCGAACTGGAGGAGAGGCGCTGGGCTCGGTGGTGCTCCGGAGTCAAGGTGGGAGATGGATCGATGGATTGGTCCGGTGGGGAAAACAAGGTGGAGCTCGGTGGGGGTGGATCGATGGGTGGATCGGGAAGGCAGGGGAGTGGTCTAGTTGGGAAGGTGGATCGGGAGGGATCCCGATGTGGAGTGGCGGCGGACGAAAGGGAATGATGGGACAAGCCCCTAGGATCTAGGGTTAGACTGATATTTATATCAGATGAATTTAGGTTAGGGGATATCACGACCCTACGAACGGAATCGGACGACTGAGAAAAAAATAGGTTAGGAAGTCCAATCAAGAAAACGGAGATGTTTTATAGATGTTAGGAGATGATCTGAACCCAACGGTAACGATAGCCCGGTTCGGGTTCGGGGAAGTTTTCGGACACAGGCGAGGGGTTTGAGTATTGTGTAGAGAGGGTCAAACGGTCAGGCATCAAACGAATGGTCGGTCTTGAGAAAGGTCAACAGAGACAAGGAAGAAGCGGCAACTATCAACGGGTGCAAGTTTTTTAGGAAACATGCAATGCAATGCTCATGATGACATGATGAATGCAACAAACAAATAAAACACACGGCGGTCACACAAAACATGTAAGGCGTCTGGAGCGTCGGTCTCGGGGCGTTACAATGTCTAGCTTGTATGATTATGATTGCCTCTACGGACTAAACCCTCCAGTTTATATAGACACCGGAGGGGGCTAGGGTTCCACAGAGTCGGTTTACAGAGGAAGGGATCTTCATATCCGAACGCCAAGGGGAGTCCCATCCGGACACGGGGGAACGCCTTCAATCTTGTATCTTCACGGCCCACGGCTCCGGCCCACGTCACATAGCCCGGACGTCCGAGGACCCCCTAATCCAGGACTCCCTCACCCAGAGATGGTTCTGGTCGCGCCTGCTCACCGCACCCACATAACGATCGTGGGTATGACAACGCGCCTCGTGAGCCAACCCTACTTTCCACCGACAGTGGGCCCTGGTCCAGAGGAGAGCCAATCACCCGCGTGCCAACCTCGGGTATACCACGAACGCTATCCACCTCTGTCGAGCCGACCGAGCCTGCCAGCCAGACCGCGGTAGCTGATCTGATCGTATCCGCATCTAGACATTCCAGTGGGCCATGTTGACTGGTCAAGGCACCCGTTTCAACGCCCTGCTGACCGACCGGCGACGGGGCCGAGGCCGCTGAGGAGCCAGCCGGTGACCTAGGCGAAGACGGCGGCGCACGACGGCCACCACCCGTCCCAGGCGCACCACGACCACCCTGGCCGCCATCCCGAGCATCATCCCAGTCGTCCTCGAGGGCGGCGAGGGGGGCGGCTGCGGTGGGTGCATATCCATCGGTGACCCGAGACGAACAACAGCATCCTGGAAAACGTCCACCGGGTACCAGAGTGCATCCACCTCAGAATTAGAATGGCGAGAACGCTCGCTCCTACGGTTCGGCTCCTCCACGACAAGGATTCGCCGGTCAGGGATACGCGCAGGATCATCAGTGCAGAGCCAAACCCTAAAGCCTGCCATGTCGCACTGCGATTCCGTGGCCTCAGCGACCATGACGACGATACCCAGGCCGTGCAAGAGGGTGTCCGCCGTGCGCCTAGTCCAAGAGTTGGTCGGAACCCCACGGAGGACCAACGGCACGAGAAATGGCTTGGAGATGCCAGTGGCGCTGGAGAGACGAGACCAGGGTGAGAACAGCAGATCAAACAGATGCGAGCCGGCCCAGCCCCGGTGAAGCATCCGGTTTCTTAACTCCACGGGACGATAAAGGACAAGGAAGTCCTGTGGATAGTAGCTCCTGAACGACATGTCCAGAGGCATGAGCTCGAATTCTTCCACAATTGTTGCAGCCGCCGTGGCGTGGTCTGCGGTCTGACGAGATCCCACGACGGTGACCACAATCGTGTGAGAGAGCTCCTCTTACAGGACGCGAATGTCAGGCCCTGTCTCCATGAAGCAGCAGTCAATCTGATCCTCCACCACATACTGCGAGGCCACCGGGGGCGCCGGCGAGGCCACTGGGGCGAACGGCACAGAGAACGCCGGTCCAGCAACACTGCTCGAAGATTCGGCACGGACAACCTGGTTCCACGGAACGCCCATGCGGATGGCACCCTGCGGCAGCGGGCCCGCCGGCAGCGGTGGTAGCCGCGTTGGGGGCGAGGGGATGCGCGGGGGGAGCGGTGGGAACTGCAGAGCGGCATCGGCCGGGGAAGGCGGGCGGGGGCGAAGCTCGGGCGCCGGGCGGGTCTCTACCGGTGACGAGCTGCGAGGGCGGGGACGCGTGCAGCCCCGGGAGACATGGTTTTATCCGCCACAACGGACGCACTTGGTCGGGTTGGTGCAGTTGCGGGAGATGTGGCCGTCGTCCTCGCCACAGTTGTATCAGCATCCATGGAGCTCCGCTGGGAGGGTCGGACTCCGGGGCTGGGCAGAGAGAAACCCCCCACCCAGCGGACGGGGGGCTGGAGGCCGGTGAGGGAGTCCTGGACTAAGGGGTCCTCGGGCGTCCGGCCTGTTAGCCATGGGCCGGACTGATGGGCTGTGAAGATACAAAAACCGAAGGCTCTACCCGTGTCCGGATGGGACTCTCCCTGGCGTGGAAGGCAAGCTTGGCGACCAAATATGAAGATTCCTTTCTCTATAACCGACTTTATGCAACCCTAGTTCCCTCCGGTGTCTATATAAACCGGAGGGCTAGGTCTGTAGAGGCGAACAATCATAATCGTAGTCATAGAGGCTAGACTTCTAGGGTTTTAGCCATTACGATCTCGTGGTATATCAACTCTTGTAATACTCATATTCATCAAGATCAATCAAGTAGGAAGTAGGGTATTACCTCCATAGAGAGGGCCCGAACCTGGGTAAAACATTGTGTCCCCTGTCTCCTGTTACCATCGACCTTAGACGCACAGTTCGGGACCCCTACCCGAGATCCGCCGGTTTCGACACCGACATTGGTGCTTTCATTGATAGTTCCGCTGTGACGTCGAAGACAGGGTTGATGGCTCGCCTTGTTGTCAAGGATAATATCACCTTCGGAGGAGCCCTGGCTCCGGGCCAAACCCTTCGACTTGGCGGCATTACCATGACCGGCTGTTCGGCCGTTAAGCCGATAATGACCTCTCGAGTCATCGAAAATCGTCTCCGCGTTGACTCCGAATACTCCAAACGGATGGATCCGACGGAGTTGTCATCTTTAAATGAACTCCTAGATCGCATTGCCGCCTTAGGGGTCGCTACAGACTACGATCGGATTGGGATTAAACCTGACCAGAGAGAAATCAAATCTCCGCCGATCACCCATCAGATAGCGGTAGTGGAGGAGCAAGACAATGACTCTTCCTCTATATTGAGGACGAACTATGTTCGGATTTCCGAGCTCGAGGAGCCAGATACCTGTCCGCGGAACGGCGTGCCCTGCCCTCCGAACCTAGAATCAGACGACGGGCCTAAAACATCAGTTGGCATCCCGGAATCTGAACCATTAAGTTCGGAAGATTTACAAACTCCGGATCCCAAATTGGGCCAGGGTTCAGATTTAAAACCACCCACCCACCCAGCTATACGAGATCTTATATACATACGACAGCAGTCTCAGGAAACGGTCCAGCACTTTTGGGCCAGATTCCTCCTTGTCAAAGACAAGATTAAAGATTGCCACGATGAAGACGCGATCTCAGTAATCTACAACAATTGCACGGACGAAGGAATCCTCAACGCAATCAACCGTCGTCGCGTATTACACTTCACTGACTTGGCAACCATAGTACAGAAGTACTGTGCAATGGAAAGCACCTGGAAAACCCAGGCAGCTCGTTGGGAACCACCGGTTTCAACTCAGCCCCTCGTCCGGGCAAAAAGGACGCACCCGCTGTTGGGGAACGTAGTAATTTCAAAAAAATTCCTACGCACACGCAAGATCATGGTGATGCATAGCAACGAGAGGGGAGAGTGTTGTCCACGTACCCTCGTAGACCGAAAACGGAAGCGTTAACACAACGCGGTTGATGTAGTCGTACGTCTTCACGATCCGACCGATCAAGTACCGAACGCACGACACCTCCGAGTTTAGCACACGTTCAGCTCGATGACGTCCCTCGAACTCCGATCCAGCCGAGTGTTGAGGGAGAGTTTCGTCAGCACGACGGCATGGTGACGATGATGATGTTCTACCGACGCAGGGCTTCGCCTAAGCTCCGCTACGATATTATCGAGGTGTAATATGGTGGAGGGGGCACCGCACACGGCTAAAAGATCGTTGATCAATTGTGTGTCTAGAGGTGCCCCCCTGCCCCCGTATATAAAGGAGCAAGGGGGAGGCCGCCGGCCTAGGAGGTAGAGGCGCGCCAGGAGGAGTCCTACTCCTACCGGGAGTAGGACTCCCCCCTTTCCATGTTGGACTAGGAGTGGAAGGTGGAAGAGGTGGAGGGGAGGAAGGAAGGGGGGGGGCGCCGCCCCCCTCTCCTTGTCCTATTCGGACTGGGGGGAAGGGGGCGCGGCCCTGCCCTGGCCTCCTCTCCTCTCTTCCACCTAGGCCCACTAAGGCCCATTAAGTTACCGGGGGGTTCCGGTAACCTCCCGGTACTCCGGAAAAATCCCGATTTCACCCGGAACACTTCCGATGTCCAAACATAGGCTTCCAATATATCAATCTTTATGTCTCGACCATTTCGAGACTCCTCGTCATGTGCGTGATCACATCCGGGACTCCGAACAACCTTTGGTACATCAAAACATATAAACTCATAATATAATTGTCATCGTAATGTTAAGCGTGCGGACCCTACGGGTTCGAGAACTATGTAGACATGACCGAGACACCTCTCCGGTCAATAACCAATAGCGGAACCTGGATGCTCATATTGGTTCCCACATATTCTACGAAGATCTTTATCGGTCAGACCGCATAACAACATACGTTGTTCCCTTTGTCATCGGTATGTTACTTGCCCGAGATTCGATCGTCGGTATCTCTATACCTAGTTCAGTCTCGTTACCGGCAAGTCTCTTTACCCGTTCCGTAATACATCATCCCGCAACTAACTCATTAGTTACATTGCTTGCAAGGCTCATAGTGATGTTCATTACTGAGTGGGCCCAGAGATACCTCTCCAACAATCGGAGTGACAAATCCTAATCTCGAAATATGCCAACCCAACAAGTACCTTCGGAGACACCTGTAGAACACCTTTATAATCACCCAGTTACGTTGTGACGTTTGGTAGCACACAAAGTGTTCCTCCGGTAAACGGGAGTTGCATAATCTCATAGTCATAGGAACATGTATAAGTCATGAAGAAAGCAATAGCAACATACTAAACGATCGAGTGCTAAGCTAACGGAATGGGTCAAGTCAATCACATCATTCTCCTAATGATGTGATCCCATTAATCAAATGACAACTCATGTCTATGGCTAGGAAACATAACCATCTTTGATCAACGAGCTAGTCAAGTAGAGGCATACTAGTGACACTCTGTTTGTCTATGTATTCACACATGTATTGTGTTTCCGGTTAATACAATTCTAGCATGAATAATAAACATTTATCATGATGTAAGGAAATAAATAATACTTTATTATTGCCTCTAGGGCATATTTCCTTCACCCGTGTGGGGCGCCTGATCCAATAGTAAGGAAATCAAAGCCCATTATGGGGCACGGAACTGTTCTGGAGGGATGGCTCGATAGGCCATGCAAAATACATACAACATGGGATACCACACCAACCCACAGCCTTAGAGCATGTTGGATACTCCGGCAAGTGGCCAAGAGCGGCGAAGATCTCCTCACCAAAAATACCCCAGAACAACACCCCCCGGAAGACGACGACCTCGGAGTATTGACGGTCTTCGAGACCTTTGCTTCAAAAAATCAGCGCAAAAGGGCACTCCGTGACCTCGCCGAAGTCTGCCAAGTCACATCAATAAACCCCTGGAACGACACGGCCATAACTTATAATGCTGGTGACGAACCAAAATTCAGGACAGTCTGGGCACCAACCACCTTGGTCCTCAATCCGATCGTGGACGGCTTTCGGCTCACCAAGGTTCTCATGGACGGCGGCAGCGGACTAAACCTCATTTACAATGATACACTCAGCAAAATGGAAATAGACAGGAGCCGCATCGAGCAAAGTAGCACGACCTTCCGAGGAATTATTCCCAGTCGAGAGGCGCGATGCGCGGGAAAATCACGCTTGACATGGTATTCGGCACACCGGAGAACTATCGGTCCGAGGAAATAACCTTCCAAGTGGCCCCTTTCAACAGCGGATATCACGCCCTATTGGGGCGAGATGCATTTACACGCTTCCAAGCTATACCTCACTACTGGTATATGAAGCTCAAGATGCCCGGGCCCAACGGCATAATCACTCTTGCCAGTGATCCAGACATAGCACTCCGCGCCGAAAATAAAACCGCATCCCTGGCCCTTGAGGCATTATCTAAAGCCCTCGCGGCCGAAGAATTAAATACATTGCGCTCCACGGTGGATAGGGACTATATAATCCTGGACAAACGACCCAAATCCACCTCCTTCAAACCAGCAGAAGAAATAGACAAATTCCTAGTCCATCCAACGGACCCCAAGAAGACAGCATCTATCGGGGCACAACTAGACCCAACGGTCGACACCGCGCTACGAGAGTTCCTACGCGAGAACTGGGATATATTCTCCTGGCACCCTTCTGATATGCCAGGAATCCCATCAGATTGGCCGAACACAGCCTCAATATCTTGAATGATATAAACCGGTCAAGCAAACACTGCGGCACTTCTCCGAACCCAAACGTCAAGCTATGGGGGAGGAACTAGCCAAGCTAATCGATGCCGGATTCATTAGAGAAATAAAACACCCGGACTGGCTAGCAAACTTGGTGATGGTGCCAAAGAAGGATAAATCCTGGCGCCTGTGCGTCGATTTCAAAGACCTCAATAAGGCCTGCCCTAAGGATCCCTCCCCCTCCCCCGCATCGACCAGATCATTGATGCTACCGCAGGACACAACTCACTGTGCTTCCTTGACGCATATTCCGGATACCATCAAATCAAAATGGAGGAGTCCGATCAAGCCGCAATGGCATTCATTACCCCATATGGGCCATTCTGCTTCAACACGATGCCCTTAGGGCTCAAAAACGCCGGAGCCACCTACCAACGCGTGATTCAAACATGCCTGGAGAAACAGATCGACAAGACAGTTTAAGCATACGTGGACGATGTCGTCATCAAAACTAGGCATGTCGAGTCACTAATAGACGATTTATGTCTCACATTCGACAACCTCCGTGCATATGACATCAAGCTCAATCCGGAAAAGTGTGTTTTCGGCGTCCCCGCTGGAAAACTGCTGGGCTTCATCATTTCGAATAGAGGTATTGAAGCAAATCCAGCCAAAATCCGAGCTTTGTCACAATTGGCTACGCCAACGGACCTTAAACAGGTCCAAAAACTCGCCGGATGCGTGGCAGCTTTAAGCCGCTTTATCTCCAGACTGGGAGAAAAGGCATTGCCACTCTATCGCCTTCTTCGGTGCACTGACCACTTCGAGTGGACGGATGCGGCAACGGCCGGACTGGAAGAAATAAAAGCCCTTCTAGCGAGCAATCCAATCCTGGCCGTGCCGAACGTCGGCGAACCCATGTTATTATACATATCGGCAACACACCAGGTGGTGAGCGCCGTGCTTGTCATTGACCGAGAGCAGGACGGACACAAATTCCCACTTCAGAAGCCAGTATACTACCTATCCACTGTCCTCACACCATGCAAATCCGGGTACCCTCATTATCAAAAGATAGCATACGAGGTCTTCATGGCATCCCGGAAGCTATGACACTAGTTCCAGGAGTGTTCGATCACGGTGGCTTCCGAAGTACCACTCAATGACATAATAAACAACCGCGATGCTACGGGCCGGATTGCCAAATGGTCCATTGAGCTCCTTCCGTTCGACATAACATACAAACCGCGTCGAGCTATTAAATCCCAAGTACTGGCGGACTTCGTCACCGATTGGATAGAGGCCGAACTCCCTAAAGAGTACGGCACATATTCCAACTGGGTTATGTATTTCAATGGTTCCAAAATGCTGGCAGGGTTAGGAGCGGGCATCGTTTTAACGTCCCCCACTGGAGACGTAGTCCAGTACGTACTCCAAATATTATACACAGACTCCAATAACACAGCCGAATACGAGGCCTTATTGCATGGTCTTCGAATGGCTGTCTCCATGGGCATACAACGCCTGGAAGTGCGTGGGGACTCAAACCTTGCAATATCTCAAATAAATGGAGATTTCGACGCCAAATATCCAAAGATGGCAGCTTACCGTAATGCCGTTCTCAAGGTGTCAGCTCGATTCGAGGGGCTCGAGTTCCATCATGTGGCTCGAGAAAGCAATCAAGCGGCGGGTGTCCTTGCTCGCATCGGCACCAAGTGCGACCCCGTCCCACCTAATATCTTTCTGGAAAGGCTTTTTAAGCCTTCCGTGGTGTGGCAAGGGGAGAGCGGCAACACCAGTCCGGATCCGACCACATCCCCAGATTCCGAACACACTGACACAATCGGGGGCTCAGCCACCGAAGTAACACCATCGGCCCATCTCATCATGGCAGTCATTGCCCCATGGACTGAACCCTTCCTGGCCTACCTTAATAGGTGAGAACTCCCTGAGGATCAGAATGAGGCTCGCCGCATTGTCCGGCATTCGAACGCCTAGAGGGTTCACGACGGAGATCTCTACAAGAAAAGCGCTACCGGAGTACTCCAAAGATGTATCTCCGAGGAAGAGGGGCGACAGCTATTGGCTGAAATTCATGCCGGTCTCGGTGGTCACCCCGGCTCGGGCCCTTGTAAGCAAGGCTTTCCGTATAGGTTTCTATTGGCCGACGGCCCGAGCAGACACACAGGACCTTGTCCAACGTTGCGTCGGATGCCAGCTTTTCGCCAACCAGAGCCATATGCCACCCACCACTCTGCAAACAATCCCCATCACCTAGCCTTTTGCGGTCTGGGGGCTTGATATGGTTGGACCCCTTAAAGGAGGAAGTCCTGAGAAAAAATATCTGCTGGTCATGGTGGATAAATTCACTAAGTGGATAGAGGCCAAACCAGTTAAAACGGCCGAAGCCGGACCAGTGATAGACTTTATATCCGGCGTTGTACACCATTATGGTGTCCCACACAGCATCATCACTGATAACGGCTCTAATTTCACAGCCGATGAGGTGAAAAACTGGTGCGCTAATCTAGGCATTAAGCTCGATTACGCCTCCGTCTATCACCCGCAAACAAACGGTCAAGTCGAACGAGCCAATGGTCTTATTATGAGCGGCATCAAGCCTAGACTGGTGCAGTCTTTGAAAGAATCAGACAAGCATTGGGTTGAGGAGCTCGACTCCGTACTCTGGGGGCTGCGGACCACGCCCAATCACACCACCGGATATACACCTTTCTTCATGGTGTACGACGCAGAGGCTGTGTTACCGTGCGACATTATTCATGACTCACCTCGAGTGCGCATGTACGAAGAGAGAGAGGCCGAGCTTGATCGGCAGGACAGCTTAGAGGCCCTGGAGGAGGAGCGCGACGTTGCAAAAGCCCGTTCCGCATTTTATCAACAGCAGGCTCACAGGTATCAGAGCAGAGAAGTGCGGGCCAAGACTTATAATGTTGGCAAACTTGTTCTACGCCTACCAGAGAAGAAAAAGGACAAACTCAAGCCCAAGTGGGAGGGTCCCTTCATCATTGACGAAGTTCTCACTGGAGGAGCATATCGCTTGCACAATGCGTCAGACAATCGCCTAGAGCCGAACCCCTGGAACGCGGCCACACTCCGAAGATTCTATGCCTAGCGCCGAACTCTATGTTCGTCTCCTTCTCCCTATTGTTTCCATTACTTTTTCCTCTTTTTCTGCTTTTTGCTTTTTCGCCTTAAAGCTTTTCGTGCGGCTAAACCGTGCACCTGTGACATACACACCCTCAAATATGTACACTTATAATACCTGGGGGCTTCCTTTACAGATGCTTATTATTTATTTTTCGAGCATCATGCTCAACACATATGTGTTCACTTCCGCATATGTACCTATTCTTCGCCATTATATGCATCGATATGACTTAAGTTTTGGCCAAGCTGGGTTGCCTGGCTCCTGTGCTTATGCCCTACGTTCCCGTTAGTTAGGATAGGGCATAAAGGGAGCACCTCTGCGATTGTTACTACCGGGTCATCCAGATGTGTACCTCAGACTGGGTGAAGCCGAAAGCTAGCGTTCTTAAGGGAATATTCGGTCGGCGAACTAAAGATGTTTTTACAGTCATTAAAATATGAACCCCCAGATGTCGAATATACTGCAATTTTTTCAATCATAGTTCAGACATGCACATTAACGCATGTACACCCATGGAAAGGAACCCTTAACGGAACTATTCTCTCTGGAAGATGTTTGTTACAATCACAATGTAATATAACATAGCTAGCCGGATACAACTTGTCTGTTCAAGCAACTATGACCCCTACGCCTGGTTTCCACGCATACCCCGGTATATTTTGCCGCTCAGGTATTCGGAAACACTCTGCACCTTCGGGTCTAGAGGTCGAAGCGAAAAGGTCTGCCATGACAATTGTTTTACAATCCGGCTAGGGACAAATACGTCAAGGAAAGTACATAGTCACTTGGACTCATTAATTTCCTCCTCTATACCGTCTAACAGGCCGTCTAACTTACAATCCTGTTGGGAATATCTGGCGGCTACTTCTACTTGGCCATATACCAAATTCACGGGAATTTCTTTCCCATCTGACCCTAGAGGTCCGACCCGGGCCATATGATTTGGATCAAGCTTGGTATACCGTGTTTTCACCATGGCCGAGGCTTCTCGTGCACCTTCCCGGCAGGCCGATATCTTCCATAATCGGAAGCGCCGTCGCTCCCTTGAATAGCTGTATAAGCTCCTCCATCCTTCCTGGAGGGGAGGCGGATGGCCATAAGGCCTTGGCAACACTTCGCATTACCTGTTGAGCTTGCTCGTGCATTTGCGACAGCTCTTGTAGCAGATCGCCCGAGATTCCGGACATCTCTTCTTCGGGACCGCCGATCAGCATACCTACAGATATAATTCTATCAGTCCCCTTCATCTCCGAACTACACGGAGGTAAGTGTGACCACATAACAAATATGCCGCTGCGCAGCCTCTTATTTTCCTTCACGGAATCAGCTAGCTGGGCCCGTACATCTTTCAGTTATTCGCCCAGCTGGGTGTGGGCATCCTGCAGCTTGTTTTTCTCATCTCTGACTCGTGTCAGCACACGTTCGCCCGTGGCCAGCAATCTTTTGGATTCTTGTTCTTCCGCTTGGGCGGCTTTCAGTTTCTCCTTCAGTTGATCTGACGATCCTGCCATAAGATGAGCAACAGTGTTAGCATTGCCGGTACATAATTATGTTTTTTCGATGGAGAGGACTATTACCAGGTGACGCCTTCCTGGATTTCTCCAGTTCGGCGGTAACAGCAGTTAGCTATGTCCGACGCATTTCTAGCTCTCGAAACAACATGTTGTTCTTCTCCGTAAGCACCTGGTTATACAACGATCCTTAAATCAGTTGTATCAACTGCTTCAAGTCTCGGGGGCTACTAGTATATAATTATCATATTTAACAATGTAAACTTACATGCATATCTTTTAAATGCTGGTCTTTGGCTCTGTTAAGCCCGTCTTGAGCAGCTCGAATGTATGCATCAGCCGAGCTGAAGGCATTGAATGCCTCTTTGGTAATGCGGGGGTCGCGTAGAACGGCCCTCCGCCGCCGATGATTCATGGCGCTCTCCACTTACGAGTTTGTGACGGATACATCATCCGAATCCTCTGCCGAAGGACAATCCGGCCTCACCCCCATATCGGCCCCTATCTTTGCGGCAGGATTTGGATCCCGGCTGTTGGGAGTATGACCGGCCGAACTCTTGTCCTGATACAGGACAAACGAAAAAGTCACAGTTGGATGCGACTGCCAAGAGGCACAGTTACAAATCCATACCTCTTTGATGAAGGCTTGGCCGTGCCTTCGTTTGCCTTCCTCTTTGAAGGTTTGCCCGGCGTAGGGGCCGCTCTCTTTGGAGTAGCCTCTGGGGTAGCATGGCACGCCAAACGCCTCCCTTTTTGAGCACGAGAAAGTGCGGTGGGTGAGGCAGTACGAGGGAGCTCTTTCGGAGTAAATGTCTCC
This sequence comes from Triticum aestivum, assembly GCF_018294505.1. NCBI lineage: Eukaryota > Viridiplantae > Streptophyta > Magnoliopsida > Poales > Poaceae > Triticum > Triticum aestivum. The sequence continues at coordinate 188,393,449 of NC_057814.1, forward strand.
TGATTACTTACGTGCGAAGCAGGGAGAAGACCGGGATAGTCGGCGGTGATGGCCACTTCCGTGCCATCATAGCTCACCTTGTAAAACACCCCATCCTCGAGCACCACGAATATATCCGGATCCTCTTCGAATCCGGGGTCAAGGTCTCGGTTGTGGCCCTCTGGCTGCGGGGCGGGGCTGTGAAGCCCCTCAGAGATCTTTCGCCATTGCTGTTATAAATGGACGGATTAACTGAAAGTGGCTCAGGGAGTGGAGTGAGTAGAGCAGAGGGGTTGGGAATTACCTAGCTAGGAGGATTGTACATGGAAAATCCATCTCTGCGCTTGATACGAAGAAATTCCTCTTCCTCCCCTTTGAATAGTTCGGCCAATATTTTGGCCAGAGCGGCGGGGGTGTCCGGACCCTTTCAGCCGCAGCGGGAGCCGTCATCCTCCCCATTGTAGTGCCACATGGGAAGCCCTCTGTATTGGAGTGGCTGAACCCCCCGTACTATGGAAGTCGCCATTACCTCGACTATTGATAATCCGGACTAGGCGAGCGTCTTTATCTTGCTCATGAGTTGATGAACTTCCGCACTATCTTCCTCCTCGAGGCTTCAAGGGCGCCAGCTGTGGTGTTTCTTCAAAGGAACGCTTGTGAACTCGGGAAGACCCCTTCGAATTGGGTCAGGAAGTGCGACGTCCTCGATATAGAACCATTCGGAACGCCATTCTCCGGATGCTTTCTTCGGTGTGCCGGACAGGTATCCGGTCTCGGCGATGCGCCATACCTCGGCTCCGCCCACTTCAAATATGGATCCCTCGTGGTTACGCGGGACGAGACAGAACAACTTTCCCCGGATGGGTTGGGGAAATTCTCCGCCTCGGCCTCGCCATTGAAGGAGGTCAATCCAACCCGAACAGGGACCAGATCCGCGGGGGGAAGAAATCCCTGTGTTTGCAGCTTCACTAGCTGACTGTGGGATACAGAACATTTCTCCCAATCGCCTTTTTCTGGGACGCAGGGACGGGAGGAAGAGCTGGGAGCGCTTGCCATGTTGGAGTGGTCTTTCCTAGCAAGCTCTGAGGATTTTTTTCGCGTGGTGCTGAATGGATCTGAGATCCACTCTCTTTAAATAGACACTCCTCCTTACAGGGCCGGGGTGCTATATGTAAAAACTCCCTGACCTCTCGCATTCGCTCGACACGTGGAAGCTGAAATTGTTGATACGCAGAAGCCGAGGGGTACGACATTAAATCGAAAGTCGAATACATCACCTTGAAGCCATCGCAGGAGGAACCTGCCTTGCAATGCCGAAGACAATCTGCGCGCCGGACACCTCGTCATTGAAGTCTGGTTCAGGGGCTACTGAGGGAGTCCTGGACTAAGGGTTCCTCGGGCGTCCAGCTTGTTAGCCATGGGCCGAACTGATGGGTTGTGAAGATACAAAAACCGAAGGCTCTACCCGTGTCCGGATGGGACTCTCCCTGGCGTGGAAGGCAAGCTTGGCGACCAAATATCAAGATTCCTTTCTCTATAACCGACTTTATGCAACCGTAGTTCCCTCCGGTGTCTATATCAACCAGAGGGCTAGGTCTGTAGAGGCGAACAATCATAATCGTAGTCATACAGGCTAGACTTCTAGGGTTTCAGCCATTACGATCTCGTGGTAGATCAACTCTTGTAATACTCATATTCATCAAGATCAATCAAGCAGGAAGTAGGGTATTACCTCCATAGAGAGGGCCCGAACCTGGGTAAAACATTGTGTCCCCTGTCTCCTGTTACCATCGACCTTAGACACACAGTTCGGGACCCCCGACCCGAGATCCGCCGGTTTTGACACCGACAGCCGGCGGTCCTTCCGGCCACGAACCCGCTGCCAAGGCGCGCCCTCCTCGCCTTGGGCAGGCGCCAGTAGCGCAGGGGGGCGGGGGCAGCACGACGATGGAATGGAGGCGCGGGGGGGGGCACGACGATGGAACGGAGCCTGCGACAGAGGAGGCCGAGCGGGGCTGGGAGCGGCCGAGGGAGACGAGCAGGCCGAGGGAGAGCCGAAGAGTTGGACGCGGCTTGCCATGAGCGCCAGGAGGGGAGGTGGCCGCCGGAGCCGGAGTGGCTACCGGCGCGGGGGCGCAGGGGAGGAGCGCTGTGCTTTTCTTGGACTGCGTGTGGTTCTTATCCATTTCAACTTGTCTATGAACCATAAGTCTTCCACGTAGTCCATATCCGAGGACGCAGCTATTCGAATATATCATATTACCCTGGAGGGGTGTACTTCTTCACACACACACTCTCACCACCTACCACCATGTACGCGTCATCTATCTCGGCAACCTTCAAGCGGAAGCCTGGCGAGGGTGTTGGCCACAACCTGACTAAACACACAAGACTCTAGTCTAGGTTTATCGCCTATCTGAGGCTGAACCCGCAAGGGAAGTCCGGCCGAAGTTTCCATCACGACCCTAAATGATGTGTGCAGGGTTCCCAAGCCCACCTCACCGGATGGAACTACGCTTGTTACACCATGCCACGGTTCCTAGTCTGTCCCAAGCCCACTTGTACCGGGTGCCACTTGGTAGACTACTAGCACTACCTACAAACACCAGAAACTAATTGCAACTCCTGGACAGAGATCGAGGTGAGTAATAAGCGAGAGGGGGTGCATTACCGGAACCCAATGTGTGGTAGTAGCCTGTCTTGGATAACATACATAGAACTCAGTTCCTAACGACGGTCTCAATGAGACGACCCACCATGTACTCCTACGTGGCCTCTCATTGCTACCTTTACCAAATCGTGTTCACACACTTAGCTCTCAGCATCAGAACATGATCACAACATTCCAATTCATTCCCGAATGAATCAGACCTGACACAACTCTAAGCAATAGCAGGCATGACAAACAAGCATGGATGAGTAGTCACATCATGGCTCAAGCAAGTCCTACTCATGCTAGTCAGTTTTGCTATTTACTGTGGCAAAGACAGGTAATGCAGAGGAATGGGTTCAACTACCGCAACATGTAACAGTTGAGTCATTGTTGTCCTAATGCAATAAAGAGAGCAGGAACGAGGAAGTGGGATTGTATCGAAGTGATCAAGGTGGTTTTGCTTTGCTGGCACTTCTGAAGATAGAACTCCTCTTCATTAGTGTCAACGATCACAACGTTGGAATCGTGTTCTATCGAGAGGGAACAAACACCGACAAACAAGAAGAAACACAATCAATGCAATGCAACAAACATGATGTATGATCATAACATCTTAAGGTACTGAATTCACCTAATGCAATAGTTAACAATTTAGTTGAAGTGGAACTATTACAACTATAGCATGTCCAACTTCAAAACAAAAGAATAAAATGTTATTTATATGTTTTGTCCTAAACAGTGGATTTAACTTGTCCGAATGTGCATGATCATGGCGTAAACAGATTCTTCATATTTGTCTGACAATTTTTCATATATAAATTATTTTCATCTGAGCTACGGTTGGATTTCTATTATTTTCCTAAGTTTAGCCAATTTTCTGGAATTTATATTTTCTGATATATTTTAAATCCAGAGAATCACTTATTACGTCACCTCTGCGTTAGCACTATGCCAGCGAGTCAACCGGGTTGATCAGGGTCAAACCTGATGTGTGGGGTCCACACGTCAGTGGCACAGTGGTTAAATTGGATTAATTAAACCTAAGCTAAAGTAAACAGGGCCTAAATTAACCAACGGGGGCCACCTGTTAGTGTCACAGGGGGTGATTAGTGCCTAATATAATCTGTCCACGTCAGCGGCTAACCGCCGGCGTAAACAGGACGCGGCGGCGTTTCTCGTCCGGGCAATTCCGGCGATGAGAGCGTGCGCGGCTGGGCTCTACGGGTGCAGCGCGACAAGGCGCATCGGGAGGTGGCATCGAGGCGGCCGGAGGTGGAGCGAAGCGATGGCAGCGGCGACAAGCGCGGCGGCCGGAGCTCGGTGGTGAGCGGCGACACTCTCTCTCCTTTTCTTTATGTTTTCTATTTTGTTTTCTGTTTTTGATTTAGTGAAAAATACTAAATCATTTCTAAAAATCCTCAAATAAGTTTTGGGCACATTTGAAATTTCCAACAGCGTCAATGGTTTTTAGGATTATTGGAGCATTTAATTTATTTATAGCAGTTAAATGCTCCAATTCAAATACATTATGATTCAATCCAAAAAATTCAGAAATAACCTAGAAAAATGTGCACCATTTTTGGTAGAGGTTTTCACACATTTCAAAAATCATGAACTTTTCTGAAGGCATTTTGGGTTCACTGAAAAAAATTAGTTGAACCTATTTGAATTTCAATTGGTGCTAGGGTTTGACATTCCCCATTTCAAATTCATTTGAATTCTAACATGATGCATGTATGCAGATGCAACTAGTTACAAGCAATAATCTAGGGATGTGACACTCTTGTTGCTCGTCCAACCTCCAGAGCACCGCTGCCTCTCCCCTCCCTCCCCCTCCTTCTGCCCGAAACCCTAGCCCGTGCCAATGGCACCCAAGCTGGCGTAGCCTCCGCAGATCCCCATCTCGGCTAAGGCCTCAACCAGGTGTGAATCCCTCCTCCACTTCTTCTTGTTTGGTTCATCTCCACATCTGATGCGGGCGATTGTGTGTAGTTTGCTATGATATATGTAGAAAGGACCACAACTTTTAATTTTCCCTCGTTATATTTTTACATGAAGTCATGAAGACTTCCATCAAAAGGAGGGAAGGAGGATAGCGACGGCGAGGACAGCTCCAGCGACGAGCAAATCCGGCTGGATCCCTACTGCGCCTTCGACCGGTACTTCCTTGAGAAGGTCGACAAGGGCGCCGGGAAGGGCAAGGGCAGCCGTGGATGATCTCCACCATAGCCAAACATGCCAAATTTGATAGTCTGATGGCATGTTAGTAGTGATGGAGTAGCCGGATGATGTGTGTAATGCACCGACATAGTTGGATGAGTTTGTATGGATTTGAGATATGCTAATTGAGGTGTCCGGTTGTGAGAATGCAAATTTGAGGCTTGACTGGTCAGTGTCCGTGGAAGCACCCGACACGTCCGTGGGCGTTTGAGGAGCAGGATTTCCAAAGTTCGGCTGTAGATGCTCTTATCATCTATGTTACTCTCACTGTAGGTAGTCTAATGAAATGTTACCTTCTTATTTTTCCATCTTCCCACAAGATATGTATATCAAACAAAACACAAGCGATGCTAAAAAAAGATATTTATGCCCCCCCCCGACTAAGGGCATCTCCAACTGCGACCCTCAAACCGTTTGGACCGTGCGTTCTGGACGTGTTGTGACATCCAACGCAGGCATGTATTGGTCCGTACGTACTTTCTCCTGCGAACCAGAGACAAATGTGAGGTGCTTTACGGGCGTCCGGACAGCACCCAAGCCTAGGTTTGACCGCCCTGGCCCACCCAAACCCCCTCATCCCTCACACGCGCGAATTCGCGCTCGGCGCCAGCCCCCGCATTCATACCGCTGTAGAGCGGCCGCTCCACGATGAAGCCAGCCCAGAGTGGACGCAACCTCTCACTAACTCCACCATTGAGTGGTGCGTCGGTTGAGGACGCCGCCCGCACCGCGTCCCCGGTGTCCACGACTGTTGAATGCCAGCAATGCGTTACCGGACGGGACTGGACGGATATCTACCATGCCCCGTTCGTCTGTATGCCGCCATTAAGCAGTCTCGCCGGCCGAGAAACCCACTCCAGCGCCGTGCATTGATGCACCCGGACGCCTGGCCTCATCGGAAGTCGTTGTTTAAAGCCGGCCACACCCGGCTAACTCCATGCCACAACACAAGCTGCTCCACATCCTCCTCCCTTGCACCGCATCGGCCATGACTGCAGGCGGCGAAGCTTTGTGGGGGACCCTTTCCACAGAGATAAAATACGAGGTTGCTGCCCTTGCGGCCGCCTAGCAGAGCCACCGTGCCAGGCGGATTGAGGCCGGCTTGCCGGCCAGCTCGCCCGAGGTCTCCGACGATGAGGATGACCCCATGATGGAGACAGACTCCGACGACACCGCCCCGGCGCCCGCGCATGTGCACGCCGGCTTCACCATGGAGCAGGCGCAAGCGCACTACAGCTTCGCCATGGCGGAGGTGCAGCCGACGCCTATGTTGGTGTTCGAGCAGGCGCAAGAGGAACATCGATACAACATGTTCCTCCTGGAGTAGCACCGGGTGACAGAGGGTCAGATCTACGGCGAGCACGCGAGCGAGGAGGCCATGGCCGCGGTTAACCCCAACTTCGTCGCGAAGCAACATGCCATCTACGAGTCCATCCACGCTCAAGCCGCCGCTCGCCAGGAAGCAGCCGCCGCGGAGTCGCAGTTCCGGGCGATCACAAAGGAGAACAACGCCGGCTGCGCCTCCTACGCACCGCCGACGAACTACCCTGCGACCCGGTAGGACGATGACAGTGCGGGCGCCACCATTTCCATCGTGGATCTCACATCCACCAGCGACAGACAAGGCGCAGACTCCTCCACGGATGAGTAGGGCACGTGAGGCGGCAGGGCCTTGTGTCCCATGTGGGCCAGTCCGTCTTCCGTGTTCTGCTCTTTCTCGCCGGAGACCGCAACTTCACTTCATAGGTCTAATTGCCGGTGCTCATGAAGACGGTGAATGGAGGACGACAAGGGCTTGGACGCTAGCCGCCGCCGTAGGTTAGGTTTAGGGTCGGAACGGGTTTTTTTGTTCTAAATGTTCGAAATCTAATGGAAACCCTCCGTGTTTGTATGAATGTCGTCCGGTTTGTATGAAATTCGTCGTGTTTGCATGTATTTCGTCTGGTTAGTTCAAATAGTTATTAAAATGTATGCGGATAGCGTTGTATGGCGGCCTCCCGTATGCGTGTCCGTGACTGGTTCCCCTATCCGCGCCTGATATCGGAGAAAATTTACGGGAAGCCGTTGGAGATGCCCTAAGGCTACTTCCAATGCATTAGTGCTTACATGAGGTGCTAAGCACATTAAAAACTTTAGCAACTAAAGCCCCCAATGCATAGGTGTTTAAATTGTTGGTGCTAAGCATCCTTCATTTAATGATTTTGCAATTAAAGTTCTTCATGCATTGGTGGGGTTCTTCCATTCAAGTGTTTTGCCTAGGTTCTTGCGCTTGGCATTGTTTCTTCCTGGGTCGCCACATTCATCTCTCTCCTCTTAATTACCTTGCCACGTCAGACTTTTTACCTACATGGCAGCCTTAGCACCTGTACAAAGTGGAGCATTGGGAGGGGCCTAACAAAGATGAAACATGACGGGCTTTTTTCACATGATGAACGGGGACACGAACATTCTACTTACTTTGATCCGGAAAGAAGATTAAACGTTGGTTTCTTCCGAAATTCTTGTTCTGTTTTCTCTCAACATTGAGCTGTATTTCCTTGAACAGCAATGGATCTTGCAGTTGTTACGTCCAGGAATGAACCGGATTATGAGACATGCAAAATTTACTTCCGAGTTCTTCACAGCAGATTATGGAAGGCTGGCCCCTTTTTCTCTGTGAACATTCTTGGGTCATGAATGGCTGACAGCACAATGTGATCACACTTGAATGGTGATTTGGCTGGCGAACTTGGATAACAGACAAAGATTTTACGAGCGCAAACATTTATCTGAACAAACGAAATGCTTCGTAGTACTTCTAACTTTTCCGGATAATGCAAACTTTTATTACTATATGTAAAACGTTAAAAAAACATATATTTAGTCTTGCTATAATTAAGCTTTGATCTTGCCAAGAAGAGAGAAAGATCAAACGCATACTCATATAATTAAGCTCTTTTTGCGAGGAGGTCTTCACACAAGATTATCACAGAACCCAACAAGTTTTATTCATAACATTATATAGACAAGGCACGAACATACCATGAAGATACAATACAATTAAAAAGAATGTCGAACAAACCAAAAAGAGACAAGAGCTAGAACACTCATCGAACCACCGCCGATCTCTCACAGGAAAAACTCTGCTCCACTCCATCCATCCATCCATCCAACCCAAAGATGCGACCATCTATCTACTGCATCATCGCCGCCGCGAGAAGGGACACCAGTGCTGAAGACACCAAGGCCAACGCTGACACGCTGGCGGCCGCGGCGGCGTCAGGCGCCGGAGCAGGGGCCGTGGAAGGCGCCATGAAGTCCTGCGCCGACGCAGAGGCGAAGAAGACGGCCACGGCCAGGAGCAGCATGGCGACGCGCGGAGCCATGACGACCTTGCGCTGTAGTAGCTTGCGGACTTGCGAGTAATCGGAGGATTGGGGAGGAGGGAAGTGAGTAATCTGGGATGCGGGGATGCAGGGGGCGCCGTGGGGTTTATATAGCAGGCCCGCCGTCGATTCGGTGGTCACGCTCTTGCGTTCTACAGGGGGCAGGAATCGGGCGTGCGTAGTAGCAGGACGCGTTCGGTCGGTCGCGCGGGTGGGAACACACTTTGCGGTTCGGCGCGGCGGGTGTGGGGAGTTTCCGCGTCGCTGGCGCCCACAGCTCGCGCGCGCGATCGGTGCCAAAAGCCGATTTGTGGGCGTAAAGCCACGGCTGTCGATCGACCTGACATAGTGGCATTGCAACGAGGCTTGAAGCTAATTGGTGACTTGCCGAATGCCAAAATGCTCCCATGTGCTGATGGATTAGGGGCAATGGATCCAATTTAGGTTTTCCACGAGGTCAAGATTGCAAAGTCTAACGATGCTCACTTTTTTAAGGCAAAAAGACGGCTACTTTCTTAGGGCATCTCCAATGGCAACCCGTAAAAATCCTCACACATTCATCAGCGGACCGGGGCATCAGTCCGCGGACACGGACGAGGGAGGTAGCCATCCAATCGTAGCCGCATACATTTTCACAGTAACTCGAATCAACCAGATGAAATTCGCTCAAACAAGTCCGAATTTCATATAAACACGACCGAGTTTCATATAAATATAACGGATTTCAAATAAACATAACATATTTCATTGTATTTCGAAGACACTTCTATTGTAAACCTAAATGAAATGATCTCCGGCGCCTGTCCCGTGTCCGGCCGTCAGCCCGAGAACTGAAGCTTCACCGTCTCCAGTTCCGCCTCGGCGCTTTCCAGTTCCGTCTCCATAACCTCCGCCTCCTAAGCCCCGGGAACTGAAGTTATGCCTCCACGTCGCCGCCAAGAGACTAATCTGCCGCCGATGTTGAGCCAACCAAGCTTGGCATCGACGGGAGGGAGGAGTTGTGGCCTGTCTGGGACCAGAGCGACGGCGACATACTGTGCACTACTCTTCCTCGCTGCCGGCGGCACCCACGGACGTGTCGGCTTCTTCGTGGTCGTGGCGGCGGAGCGCGGCCTTGGCGTTGTCTTTCTCCTCCTCGCCAGTCTCGCCGAACAACTGTGGCACCCCCGCTCAGAGAAACCGGAACGCCCCGTATTCCAGCCCAGAGATCGAGATGAAGTCTTCTGGAATACGGCACTGCTTGACATAGAACAAATCGGCTCTTATTACAAAGGATAAATACAAAGTTCTAATGTTACAAAGGTTCACATCAGCACGGCGACACTACGCCTGAGATACTACACTTGCTCTATGCTAGCAGCGGAACAACTCGTAGCAGCGGAAATCCTCTAGCAACGGAACAACGGCGAAGGTGGTGAACTCCACTCTGCAGGGACTCTGGCTGGGACACGATCTAGCTCGCACGAACGGAAACCACGACAAGCAATCAAGCAACCACGACATCACCTGCAATCTGGCATGACACGCCAGGTCAGTACATAGAATGTACTTGCAAGCTCACAACAACCAAAAACATCAAGGCAAGACAACAACATAGCATTAAGCAGGTTAATTAAATTAACATCTACCAGGATACAACAACAACTACTAAGCATGATATGAAACTACTACAATACTGATAAACCAACATCTCAATGCCAACAACAATCTCATTCTTGGCTAACCGGCCAAGCAAATACCATCTCGACCACCTCGTGGTCCACATGATCACCTCGTGATGAAAATATCCACACGGTCACCTCGTGACCAACATATCCACACGGTCACCTCGTGACCACATCACAAACTGAATGATCATCCTCAAGATCATCTCAACATCATCAACATCCTGCCAAACTGTTACTGCTCACATATATCATATAAATCACCTATAAGTCATTCCGTCATGTGAGTGTTGATCGAACGGTGTGACCTAGTACGAACCCATGCCCATGACCGATGACGCGGCTATCGATAGTTTAAACAAACACACTCTGCAGAGGTAGCGCACTTTACCCACACCACGGAACCCATGGCCTCGCACTCCCATTCGGGTGGACCAACGGCGTTCCGACAAAACCGATCTACTGCCATGACACTCTCCCGGCCACTCCGACTCACTCCCCACTGGGCTAGTCCTCGGTGGCCCCGTGTCTACCAAAGACACCAACGGCCACCGTCATGGCCAAAACAATAAACCGTCCCAAACGGGGACATGTGCACATAACAACAACAACGGGCACACAAGGCTTATGTCCGCCTACCTGATCAGGGTAGCGCGCGCCCATAACCTTCCCTCGTTGTAGGCACCGATGAGAAACATGGCAATAGCATCGCATTAGGGCCTTCCATAAAGGCAAATGTGGTTGCACTGTAGAAAGCCCGGTTCGGTGGCACCTGACCAACTTAATGACGGAATTTATCCCCAAAAATATAACTGTGATAACTGATACTCTGATATCAACTATCAAACTATAATCCAAGTCATAGCAGTATCCAACAAATAATCTGAGCATAATATCATCATATCAAAATACTCCAAGGATAGCACAACATTTCTATCATGATGAATCTGAAAACAATAACTCTACTGCTCCAATAACAAGAACAAAGCTATCCAGCTAAGATCCACACGTAAACATCATCTCCGAAATTAATACTCCAAGCAACAGTAACATAACATCGACTAGCATCATGAAAATAATCATACTAACCACTAATAATCCAAAGGCAGCATGCCATCCAAAGTAATACTCCAAAATATAATAACAGATATCATCATGAAAACAATCATAATATTAACCACTAATACTCCAATGGCAACATGATACTCATCAACTACAAACATAACTCCTAGTAATCCAAACAATAGCATGGCAACAACAAGATCAAAATAATACTCCGAGACTGCCATGCACAAAGTCATGTAGCTAAAGCAATATTTTAAACAAGTTCAAATAGATTAAACCATGTCACTACATTACAGTGATGCAAATGGAGGGTGTGGCTTGCCTGGGGTGGAAGAAATCACCGGGAAGAAGTGCGAGAAGCTCGCGGAAAGAATCGCCGGAAAACGTTCTCTCTCGGAGGGGGCTGATTAAGGGCAAGGGCATAATGGTCATTTTCAGAATGTCAAAACATGGAGAAAATGATTCCATCAGAACGGGCTCGACGAAACAAAGAAGTGGGCTTTGGATTCACCTAATTTGGAGCTACGGGTAAAAAGATAGGATAGTTTTTCTGCCAGGGACCCATTTATAAAGAAAATCATCACAAACATGCCCTTAGCCGGAAAAACTGAAAGCGCACTCCAGGAAATATGCCTTCTCCTCTGGAAAACGTATTCCTCACTGTAACAGAGAGAAAATACGCCTTCAGTAAAGGAAAGCGTACTTTGGCTGAAGTGGAAGCAGAATACGCTTTCGGAAGAAGAAAACAGAATGCCTGGGAATTCGTCTCCACTTATCTGACGTGGCGGGGCGGGGCCTATGCGTGTGTGGCTGATGCGCGGGGCCCGCGGCCAGCTGGCAGGAGGGGGCGTCGCCTCCTTCTTCTCCTCGCGCTCGCCCGACGCAGCAGAGTAGGAGCTCGTCGCCGGCGCTCGTCCCGGCTGTCTGGACCATCCCCGACGACGCTCCGCGCACCGGCGAGTTCAGGGCGGCGAGGCGCTCCTGCCTAGGCCCTTCACGCTTGCCGAGGTGCACCAGAGAGAGAGCAGCCTTGGCCGGGGCGGACGGGGCTCTACGGGCTCCGCCGAACTCGTGGCCAGAGGCCACCGGAGAAGGAATGGGGGCACTGGGGTGGATCTAGCGTGGATGAGGAGGCCTCTGGTGGTGCTAGAATGGAGGGAGAGAGCTCGACTCGCTCGGATTTAGGCCGGAGGGGGCGGCGGCCATGGCGGACGGAGGATGAGCAGAGGGGCTCCGGTGCTCGGGGAAGAGGTTTGGGAGGGGTAGTGAACTGAGGCAAAGGCCATGGTGGGCTTATATAGGCGGGGAGGAGTGTGCCGCGCTGTCGTCGCCGCGTACGCGTGGCCAGCGCCGCGGACACGTGTGCATGCGCATGAGCTCGGAGGCAGGCGACGAGGGAGGCACAGGGGAGAGCTCACGGGGAGGAGGACGCCAAAGGAGCGCAGGGAGGAAGAAGACGGCGAGCTCCGAGCCAAACCGCCACTGTTCGCCCGTGGGCGCGCGGCGGCTTGCATCGGTGAGGAAGGTGCTGGAGGGGGAGAGGGGCCCAGGGGGACGGCGACGACGAGAGGAAGCTAGGGGACATGCCCGTGCTCGCTGATACGCCGAGCAGAGGAGGGGCCCGAGCAAGAAGACGCCATGGACGCAGCCAACGCCGGCAGAGCGCGCGCATTGCATGCCAAAACTCGTGATCACTGCGTGCACTGGTGCACACAGTGCCACACGGCTGGCCAAACGATGTCTGGGGGTTTGTCCTTCCTGGGGAGGTTTCAACTGCGGTGGTAGATCGATGAAAACTGCTCTGGTTAAATGGTAAGTAACCTCTGAAGTTTACTGCAGTAAACTTGGCCGTGAACTGCTGATCAACAGGAAGGAGATTGGGTGCAATGAAGTTGTCTTCGAGGTTTAGGGTAAGAAGGACTTTCATCCTGGTAACTTTGAGGATATTTGGATCAAGATTTAATGTAGTTGCTTTGTAACTACCAAATCTGGTCCAGAAATGAGAATTGGATGATGCACTCACATGGTGATTCCACTTGAGCTGAAATTTGGCAAGGCTTGATGATTTGAACATATAGAGATGCTGTAAGAATTTTATACCAATTGGATTCACCAAAATGGTACTTCCTTCACAGCTATTCTCTCCGTCCAGAAACTTGCAAGAATTTTAGAGAAATATTGGCTAGGTGAAATGGTGCCAAATTTGGTGGAGAGATGTTATTTGGGTAGGAGAACAATCTGGTATTTTCTCAGAATTAATGAAGCAATATAAAATGCACTTGCTTCACATCATGAAAATATTGCCAGAATCAAAGATTTGGTCCTGTGCTCACATAGATGATTGGATGGGTCTGAAATTTGGAGGAGTGTCATAATATGAGCACATGAAGGAGTGTGAAAAATTTCAACTCATTTGGATAACCCTAGCTAGCACTTCCTTCACAATGGCTTCTGTCTGACAGAAACTTTGAAAATCACTGAGGAAGATTGGCTTGGCAAATAAAGTTGAATTTTGGCATGAGGCAATTATTTGGACATAAAAGAATGCCCAACAAGTTTGGGAGCAAACAAGATTGATAGGTGGCACTTCCTTCACAGAAAGCCACACTGGACAGAAATGATGAATAATTATTGGAGAATTATTCTTGGGCTAGGACAGGAATGTTTGGGCATATTTGAGCAATATATGACCCAAAGAAATTATGAGAATTATTTGGGAATTTATGGATGGACAAAAATATAGGTTGCTTCACAACCTAGGGCAGATAGGATTATTCCTTTAATAGAAAAAGGAATATTCCTAAGAAAAAGAAATTAGGGTTTGGTCAAGCAGTGAAGTGACATGATCTTGGCAATGTTTTGAGAAAGATGAGCCACTTGGGAGAGGAAATGAAGATGATTTCCCAGGTGGCAAGGCCACAGAACCACTCCAAAAAGAGAAACAGAGCAAAAACCAATAAATCAAAAAGAAAAAGGAAAGGGCCAAAATCCAGGCTGTTACAACAACGCCTCGCCCGCCTCGTCGTCGCACTCCGTGCCAGCGGTCGCCTCCACCGCCACCCGCTGGCAATACCGCTAGCGGGCTAGGCGGATCAAGAGGGCGGAGCGGTAGGACTCGCGCAACGCCTCCTGCTCCGCTAGGTCCGTGTCCGATGCACTCGCCCTGCCGGCGGCGACCTGCTCCTCCGCCTGCAGATGCTCCTAGAGGAGGTTGTGGTTGTAGTTGGTGTCGGCCTGCGCCTCCTAAAACTGCTTAGGCACGGCCCTCGCCGATGGTCATGGTGTAATGCACCTGCGAGGGTGAAGCGGAGGAGGAGGGTGGCGCATACGCGATGGAGGGTGGCGCTGGCTCATCGTTGGAGGCGTCCTCCATTTGCACGTCATCGTCGGAGGTGTCCTCCGGCTGCCAGCCGGCAGCAATGGTGGCCCTCTCCTTCTTCTGCTCCAACGTCAGCCCGTCCGACAGAGCTCTGGTGGCGGAGGGATCGACGGCCGAGAGTAGTGCGGAGAGGGACGATTGTGGCTATGGCTAGGGCACCAGGGAAGCGATTTATATGGCACCGGTGGAGGGCAGAGGGACAGACGGGTGGCACTGGAGGAGACGCCTTGGCAACCGCATGCCATCAATGTGGGCGGCAGATGGACGGACGGGCGGCCGTCATGTCGTTTGAACACATGACAGTTGACTACATCGGGAAGCGGAGCGGGCGGCGGCCTCTCGGCCAGCGCCCCGCTTCAATGCCGGCGCTAGTGAGCGGTCCCATCCGCTCTGGTCGGGCTTGAATGCGGGCACTGATGCTCAGGAGTGGCGCTGACCATTTCGGGTGGGAAGCGAGCGCGGGAGGGGGAGGGATTGTTGGTGGGCCAGGGCGATCAGAAGCGGGCTTGGGAGCGGTCTGGACTCCCGCAAAGCCCCCCACGTTTGTCTCCAGTTTGCGGGAGAAATTGCATCGCGACCGCATCGCGAACCGATACAGGACCGCGTTGGATGGCTTGCATGGTCCGGACAGCGCGATCCAGAAAATTGCGGGAGGTTTGAGAGTCGGCGTTGAAGATGCCCTTACACCACTCTTGCACTAGATGACATGTAATGGAATATTTACCTTCGGCCGATCGCACGCCTCTTTTTTCAATCTTCCTAAAAGATACTCTAAACACTCTTATATTTCTTTATGAAGAGGGTATTTATCAAACAAAAAACAAGCATAATGAAAAAAATCGGTTCTCCATCGTCTTTCTTAGCTTTCAGACAAAAAATGAATTTTCTTTTTGCAAAAAACACATTTTTTTCTCCTTTCGTGAGAGGCACAGTTTTGCTTCAGGCACATATTTGCTTTTGCGAAAGGCACGGCTGTGCCTATCGGAAACGAAAAAAAACTACTGCGAGAGACATGGTTTTGCTTTCATGAGAGGCACGGATTTGCTTCCACGACAGGCACGACCGTGCCTATCAGAAACGAAAAGAAAAACATTTTTTTTCCTTCTGTGAGAGGAATGGATTTACTTCTTATGGAGGCACGGATTTGCCTCCGCAAGAGGCATAGTCGTGCCTCTTTCTAAAAGAAAAAACGCGCTCCCATTTCGGTTTTTTCGTGAAAAAAAGTTCGTAAAAACCTATATGGGATCTAGTTTTGAAGATCTCGACACAAGGAATCAAACAGTGATAACGGTTCGGGACTTGGATGCAAGGTTTAAGAGACAAAAACTCTTTTTCGTTTGAACTGGCGTGGTTTGAAAGAGAAGGCTTCTTGGATCTGATAGCCAGGGAATGGGCTCAGGATGCAGGAGGTAGGACTTCGGTTGAGTGCTGACAGAATAAGATAAGACACTTGAGGAGTTTCTTGCATGGGTGGGCTAAGCATCTTAGTGAGATTTATAAGGTTGAAAAGGAAAGGCTCCTTACACTTATTCAGTCCCTAGATTTAAAAGCCGAGTCCACAATCCTACAAACCACGGAGCTTAATGCTAAACTTGAGGCGGAGATGAGATTGAAAGAGCTTCTCCATGAAGAGGAATTGAAGTGGGCGCTGTGGGCTAAGGTTCGCAAAGTTGTCCAGGGGGACGCGAACACTCAATTCTTTCACATGATCGCTAAGCTTGAACAAGACGAAGGAACGATTTTAGGACAGGAAAACCTAAAATTGTACATACCCGAATACTACAAGTGCTTGTTTGGGCCTCCGGAGGATAATTGTGTATCCCTGGATGAGTCTAGGATTGAGGATGTTCCTCAACTGGCTGCAGATGAGAATGATATTTTGACTGCCCCATTCTTTGGAGAAAGAGGTGTTTGAAGCCATTTCACAGATGAAAAATAATAAGGCTCTAGGGCCTGATGGATTTCCGGTGGAGTTCTATAAAAAGTGCTGGCATATTATTAAGGGGGATTTGATACCGATGTTCCATGATTTATTCTCTGGACAACTTCAGCTATTTCACCTGAATTTTGGAATGATAACCCTGCTTCCTAAGAAAACAGAGGCTGTGAGAATTGAGCAGTTCAGGCCGATCTGTCTTCTTAACGTTAGTTTCCAAATTTTCACCAAGGTTGGGACTAATAGGCTTACGCAGATTGCACATTTTGTGGTGCAGCACTCCCAAACTACTTTCATGCCGGACAGAAACATCCTAGAAGGGGTTGTGGTCCTTCATGAAACACTCCATGAAATTCACACGAAAAAACTAGATGGAGTTGTTTTCAAGGTGGATTTCGAGAAAGCATACGATAAAGTCAAATGGCCTTTCCTTCAATAGGCCTTGCGTATGAAAGGTTTTGATGAAGCCTGGCGACGACAGGTAGAATCTTTCACGCAAAAAGGAAGTGTTGGAATTAAAGTGAATGATGACATAGGTCAATATTTCCAGACACATAAGGGCTTGAGACAAGGTGATCCGATGTCTCCTATCTTGTTCAACATTGTAGTGGATATGTTGGCAATTCTAATAGGAAGGGCTAAGGAGGCTGGTTAGGTAGTGGCTTGGTGCCTCATCTAGTAGATGGAGGTGTGTCTATCCTACAGTACGCCGATGATACTATCATCTTTATGGAGCATGACTTGGCAAAAGCGAGAAATATGAAGCTGGTGTTATGCTTATTTGAACAATTAACCAGGTTAAAGATTAACTTTCATAAAAGCGAATTGTTCTGTTTTGGAAGAGCCAAGGAGGAACAAGAGGCTTATAGGCAATTGTTTGGGTGTGAATTGGGGGCTTTACCTTTTACGTATCTAGGTATACCAATTCATCATCGTAAGCTGACAAACAGAGAATTAAAGTGCATTGAGGATCGTTTTGAGGAGAAACTGAGTTGGTGGAAGGGCAAGCTCATGTCGTACGGAGGCCGATTAATTCTTATTAATTCAGTTTTTACGAGTATGCCTATGTTTCTCTTGTCGTTTTTCGAGGTTCTAGTTGGAGTTAGGAAAAGGCTGGACTTCTATCGATCCCAATTCTTCTGGCAGAGTGATGAACTAAAAAGAAAATACAGACTCGCCAAATGGGATATAATTTGTCGACCAAAACACCAAGGGGGTCTTGATATTGAAAATCTTGAAGTCAAGAACAGATGTCTTCTCAGCAAGTGGCTGTATAAGCTATCTGTATAGAGTGAAGCCACTTGGGCGCAGATTCTCTGTAGTAAGTATCTTCACTCCAAAACTTTGTCCCAGGTGACAGCAAGGCCGACGGACTCGCCTTTTTGGAAATTGCTGATGAGAGTCAAATCATCCTTTTTCAATAGGACAAAGTTTATAATTGGAAATGGCACCAACACGCGATTCTGGGAGGATACTTGGCTAGGAGAGACACCCCTCGCACTTCAATACCCGTCTGTTTATAGTATTGTTCAACGACGCAATGCGTATGTTGCCACAGTACTTTAGTCCATCCCCCTTAATATTCAGTTTAGGAGGACGCTAGCTGGTAATCGTTGGGAAGCTTGGCTCCATTTAGTGAGTAGACTGATGGAGGTCCAGCTGTCTCAACAACTCGATCTGTTGCGCTGGAAGCTTACTAGGACTGGGGAGTTTAGAGTTAAATCAATGTATCTCGATGTTATCAACTCTAGCTCCATTCCTAGTTCCAAACATGTTTGGAAAGTCAAAGTTCCTTTGAAAATTAAAGTGTTTATGTGGTTTGTACATAAACAAGTCATCTTAACTAAGGTCAATCTGGCAAAGCGTAACTGGACAGGACCTAATAGATGTAGTTTTTGTGATCGGGATGAATCTATCAAACACCTTTTTCTTGACTGTCCCCTTGCAAAAGTGCTATGGCGGACGATGCACATAGCCTTTAATATTACTCCTCCGAATTCTGTCAGCACGTTATTTGGAATGTGGCTTAACGGGATAGAGGCCGAAACAGCAAAACACATTCACGTAGGAGTATGTGCTTTATTCTGGGCAGTCTGGAACTGTAGAAATGACTTGGTTTTTAACAGAACACCAAATTTTCATTTTTTGCAGGTTATCTACCGAGCCACTGCGTTGATCCGTATGTGGTCGCTACTCACTCCGACGGAGGCCAGGGAGCGTTTGGTTACTGGATCTATCCGGTGGGAGATGATAGCACGAGATATTTTCAACCGGTTTGGATGGCGGTCATGTAATAGGATAGGCAATTAGTTTCCCTATCTTTCTTATGCCAGCCGGTTGTGGCTTTATGGTTACCTTTTATACGCTCTCTGTGAGCTTTTCTTTACTTTCATTGTGACTTTAAGACCTTTGTTGAACCTATTTGCTATTTTATAAAGTTGGCCGTATGCATTGTTCTGATGCATAGGCCGGGGAGCCCCCCTTTAAAAAAACGGATCTACGAAAAATGAAAAAATGTGCACTACTTGTCGCAACCTGGTGGGATGCGAGTGAACTTTGCAAAGAGTGCTCCTTAATTAGTGATTTCAAAAGTTTACTGGGATGTTTTTGCCCCGCCAATGATTCAGAGCATCTCCAGCAGATTCCACGAAGACACCCTAAACTGTAAAATGACAGTTGGTTTATATTACAAGATGAAAAAACGTCCATATCCCGCAAAATGTCCTTGTTCAGTAAAAAGATTACAACCCCCTAGAATATAGGGCTTTGTCCGGTAGATATCTCAGATTGGAGGCTTTTTTGTAGGGACTTGTAAAAAAAAGGTTGGCGGGAGGGGACCTCCAGCTCCCGCCACGATCTTCCGCAGCCACCGCGCGAGTTGCGGGCTGCGGGCTGCCGCCGCATGCTTTTCTTTTTTATATGTTATTCGGATGTTTTGTGCTATTTTACAGGGACCATTTTATAAACTCACTTGGTTTATACGATATCTGTTCTGCTGACATACAAATAGTACCACAAATTGTCATGAATTTATTTTAGGTGAATCGTATACTATTTTTAGAGGACATTATTTTAGCGGATATGCTAGAGATGCCCTCATTCCGCTCGATCGATTCACTTGGGGGCGAATGAATCGTTCGCCATCGCCAGGACCACTTCCCCTGGCGTCGGTCAGCCAAATATTGCGGTCCTTAAATGTTGAGTTTGGTTGAAGGGAGAAAGATCAAACGCATACTCATATAATTAAGCTCTTTCTGTCAGGAGGTCTTCACACAAGATTATCACAGAACCCAACAAGCTTTATTCATAACACTATATATAGAGAACATGGTAAAAAAGAATGTCGAACAAACAAGAGGCAAGAGCCAACAACACTTGTCAAACCACCGCCGATTTCTCAAAGGAAAAACTCTCCGCTCCACTCCATCCATCCAACCCAAAGCTGCGACCATCCATCTACTGCATCATCACCGCTGCGAGAAGGGACACCAGTGCCAAGGACACCACGGCCACCGCGGACACTCTGGCGCCATGAAGTCCTGCGCCGACGCAGAGGTGAAGAAGATGGCCACGACCAGAAGCAGCACCACGAGGCGGGGAGCCATCACGACCTTGCGCGGTAGTAGCTTGCGGGCTTGCGAGGAAGGGAGTGAGTAATCTGGGGGCGGCTCGGTGGGATGATGTTGGGTGTGGAGCGGACGCCGTGGGATTTATATACGGCGTGTTTGGTTGCAGTTTGCAACAGTAGTTGCATTGCATGTCCATCTCTAGCCAGCCTGGTTCTTAAAATGCAGCCTCATATGCAGCAGATGCAACCTGTTTGGTTGTCTGCGTCGCATGGAGGAGCACTTATCCCCGTGCTGTTTGGTTGCCGTTTTTGTGCTCAGGGTGTGAGCAGATGCAAATTTCAGCTGTTTGGTTGCAAACAACGTTTGTGTTCTGCTCACCCCATTCAAATGTGGTGGCCTTACCACCACATGATCAGCAGAACAGCAAGGCCAAACAAAGCAAGCAAGGAAATGACAGCAAACTTAACACAACAAGCAAGGAAATGACAGCAAACTTAACTACATAGTATAAGTCTAAATTAACAGCAGGGGCATCCTCCTTCCCTGCTCCATGCCAGGGTGCTGCTCCTGGCCAAAATATGAACAAGTTCCCACCACAAGTCTCGCCACACACCATAAAAGTTCAAGAATAACACCTTACTTAACTTAACTACATAGCATGCTCGATGTCACCAACGCAGTTGTGCCTGCTGCAACGAAACCTGCACATGACTGAGGAGTCGTGGTTGTAGATCTGAACCTTCAGTCCGAGTCCTGAGATGAGCACAACGACGAGGTCGCCGGGGACGATCCGGTAGGGGCCGCAGAAGTAGTTCCAGCCCCGGCCAAGCACCATGTGCCCCTCGAAGTTCTGGACCTGCACCCAGAACACGCCGCTTGTTCGCGGACAGCCTGACCACGCGCGGGAGCCGCTTGATGACCAGCCAGGTGTTCATCACCTCCACGAACTTGCGAGGGATGACGAGCATGGCGAGGTCCTCGTTGTCCTTGATCTGCTGGTAGAAGCGCAGCGGCTCCCGGGCCCCTCCTCGTGCCCCTGCCTCGGAGATCGTCCCCTTGAACGAGGCAGGCTCATGAAGGCGATCCTGCCAGGCAGGTCCACCGTCCTGAGCCACCTGTTCGTGGGGATGAAATCCTCGACACCCTCAGCTCCAGCCACCACCTGAGCTCCTCCACCCGCCACATCCCAGTCAGTCTTCAATATCTTGTCAGGTAAGATGACAAGTATTAGTGCACAAACTCTTTGCAAAATGGCACTAATCAGAGACATTTGCCCAAGAGCAAATGCCACTGATTAGTGCACAAACTCTTTGAGAAAATGCCACTTATCAATGCCACTTGTTGTTAGGAAAATGCCACTGATCAGTGGACTTGCCCAACAGCAAGTGCCATTGATAAGTGGTATTTTTCCCAACAGCAAGTGCCATAGGCAAGTGCCACTTATCAATGCCACTTGTTGTTGGGAAAATGCCACTGATCAGTGGCACTGATCAGTGGACTTGCCCAACAGCAAGTGCCAATGATCAGCGGCATCTGCTTTTCTGCAACTGCCACTCATCAGTGCACTATCCTAAGCATGGAAATATCTAAAAATAGCAACAACAAGTGCCAATAGCACCCCATGTGCAGCCAAGCACATTTGGCAGCATCCTAAAATGGTCCTACTACATGCACGTATAACAATCAACACAAACCCTAGCTTGAACATGTATGTTAGCAACATGAACAACAACATGAACATGGTCCTAGCTTGAACATGAACATGCCATTTGCATGAACACACATCCTAGCAAGACCCTACCATGAACACAAATCCTAGCAAAGCACACTACCATTGGGATTCTAGCATGAACACAGCTACTAGCATGAACACAGATCCTAGTACACACTAGCAGTAGCAGAAGAAAATTATCCTAGGACACACACTGTACGAAACAAGAACAGATCGGTCCGATTGGATTCGATTGGGATCGCATCCAATCGGATCTACTCCAATCCCATCGAATCCTATCGAATCCACTAACTACTACCACATGCCTAAGAATTAAACCCCTAATCTACATCTACGAGCAAGCATTGAGGGGGTTTGACTCACCGGAGCACGCGCTGTCGCAGCGAACCAAGGCTGGGGTGAAAACCCCGGCGGGAAGGAGAGAGGTAGCGGAGCAGAGGAGGAGCCGGCCCTGGCGACGGCCTGCGGCATCGGCCCCGTGGTCATCGCCACGCCGGAGGTCGAGGAGGACGGCCCGCCGACAGGAGAAAACCCTTGGACGGGGGTCAAGAAACCCCCCTGCCCAATGGGGTCCCAACAAGCGGCGGCTCCGTCGACGGCGCCGACGCCGAGCCCAGGACCACGAGGTCCGGAATCCGTGGCGGAGCAGGAACGGCCGGAACGGCCAGCACCGCATTGGGCGGGGCTGGTGGTGGCCGGCAACAGATGGGGGACGGCGCTCGCAGTGCCGACGCCAGGTCCCGCCCCGAGTTCTGGAGCCCAGCCAGCCAGCGCACCTGGATGCTGGCGAGGCGCTGGTCGACGGGGGTTAGAGGGCGGTGCGGCGGTGGGCGAGGCGGAGCCATCGAAGGAGAGGAGAGGGAGGGGCGGTGAGGGAGAGAGGGAGCGGTGGGAACAGTGTGACAGGAGAGTGGGCGGCGAGTTATGAGACGTCCCCTTCGTCTCCCGCACTGCCCGAGGCGTGCAACTGCCTCGCACGCGTGGCCGCGCCCAGCTAGGCTCGCGAGAAACTGCCGATTCGGCATTTCCAGCCGGGCCAGGCTGCGAGCTGCTTTAAGGTCCGTGCAGGCCACAAACCGCATGCAGCCCAGGCAACCAAACAGGCCGCGCACATCCCGCGCGGGCCTGGTTGGGCTGCATGCGGTCAACCAAACACGCCCATAGCGGGCCGTCCGTCGGTTCGACGGTCGCGCTCTTGCGTTTTACCACTGTACCAGGACGCGTTTGGCCGCGTGGTGTGGGAACACACGTTGTGTGGTTCGGCGCAGCGAGTGCGCGGCAGGCGTGCGGAGTTTTCGCGCCGCTGGCGCCCACAGCTCGCGCGCGCCATCGGTGCCAAATCCGATTTGTGGGCGTAAAGCCAGGGCTGTCGATCGACCTGACATAGTGGCATTGCACGTTGGCTCGACCGGCCACAACAAGGCTTGAAGCTAAGGTTATTTGCCAAATACCAAAATGTTCGTGTGTGCTGATCGATTAGGGGCAATGGATCCAATTTAGGTTTTTCGACGAGGTCAAGATTACAAAGTCTAAAGCATCTACAACAGGGCGTCCCAAACCGGGCTCAAACGCCTAGGTGGCCCGCTTGGTCATTGACGGATCACGATTTTTTGACCCATACGGACATCTCCAACGGGCCACAAATGCCTGGGCTAACCGATACCCCTCATATCCAGCCCAAATATGGGACGGATATAGGGCGCCTGGGCGCGCCCGCCACGTAAGACTGGCGAAGGGGTCCCACGCGGACTCGCCCAGAAACCCGGCAGTCCGACGGACACCTCCTCCGTCGCCGCGGTGTTAACGTCGCGTGGCGCCACTCTGGCTCGTCATCCGAGACCAAATACGCCTATTTAACCCGACCGGCGTCCCGCAACCCTTGCCCATCCACCCCCTGTTGGGGAACGCAGTCTTTCAAAAATTTCACCTACGATCACGCAAGATCTATCTATGTGATGCATGGCAACGAGCGGGAGAGTGTGTCCACATACCCCTGTAGATCGAAAACGGAAGTGTTAACTAACGCGGTTGATGTAGTCCAACGTCTTCGCGATCCAACCGATCAAGTACCGAACACACGGCACCTCCGCGGTCTGCACATGTTCAGCTTGGTGACATCCCTCGTACTCTTGATCCAGCTGAGACCGAGGGAGAGTTTCGTCAGCACGACGGCGTGATGATGGTGATGATGAAGTTACCGACGCTGGGCTTCGCCTAAGCACTACAAATGATATGACCGAGGTGGAAATATGTGGAGGGGGGCACCTCACACGGCGAAACAATCAACTTGTATGTTCTAGGGTGCCCCCTGCCCCCGTATATAAAGGAGCAAGGGGGAGGCCGGTCGGCCCTATAGGGCGCGCCCAAGGGGGGCAATCCTACTCCTAGTGGGAGTTGGATTCCCCCCTTTCCTAGTCCTACTAGGAGAAGAAGGAAGGAGAGGGGAAAGAGAAGGAAGGAGGGGCTGTCGCCCCTCCCCTAGTCCAATTCAGACTAGACCCATGGGGAGCGCGCGACCAGCCCTTGGCTGCCGCTCTCTCTCCCCTAGGCCCAATAAGGCCCTTTACTTCTCCGGTGGTTCCGATAACCCTTCCGACACTCCGACATTTATCCGGTGACCCCCGGAACTCATTCGGTGTACGAATAACATCGTCCAATATATCATTCTTTATGTCTCGACCATTTTGAGACTCCTCGTCATGTTCGTGATCACATCCGGGACTCTGAACAACCTTCGGTACATCAAAACACATAAACTCATAATACCGATCGTCATCGAACGTTAAGCGTGCGGACCCTACGGGTTCGAGAACTATGTAGACATGACCGAGACTCATCTCTGGTCAATAACCAATAGCGGAACCTGGTTGCTCATATTGGTTCCCACATGTTCTACGAAGATCTTTATTGGTCAAACCGCATAACAACATACGTTATTACCTTTGTCATCGGTATGTTACTTGCCCGAGATTCGATCATCGGTATCATCATACCTAGTTCAATCTTGTTACTGGCAAGTCTCTTTACTCGTTCCGTAATGCATCATACCGTAACTAACTCATTAGTCACATTGCTTGCAAGGCTTATAGTGATGTGCATTACCGAGAGGGCCCAGAGATACCTCTCCGACAATCGGAGTGACAAATCCTAATCTCGATCTATGCCAATTCAACAAACACCATCGGAGATACCTGTAGATCATCTTTATAATCACCCAGTTACGTTGTGACGTTTGATAGCACACTAAGTGTTCCTCCAGTATCCGGGAGTTGCAGAATCTCATAGTCATAGGAACATGTATAAGTTATGAAGAAAGCAATAGCAATAAACTAAACAGTCATAGTGCTAAGCTAACGGATGGGCAAGCCAATCACATTATTCTCTAATGATGTGATCCCATTCATCAAATGACAACTCATGTCTATGGCTAGGAAACTTAACCATCTTTGATTAACGAGCTAGTCAAATAGAGGCATACTAGTGACACTCTGTTTGTCTATGTATTCACACATGTACGAAGTTTCCGGTTAATACAATTCTAGTATGAGTAATAAACATTTATCACGATGTAAGGAAATATAAATAACAACTTTATTATTGCCTCTAGGGCATATTTCCTTCAGTCTCCCACTTGCACTAGAGTCAATAATCTAGATTAGACAGTAATGATTCTAACACCTATGGAGTCTTGGTGCGGATCATGTTTTGCTCGTGAGAGAGGCTTAGTCAACGGGTCTGCAACATTCAGATCCGTATGTATCTTGTAAATCTCTATGTCTCCCTCCTTGACTTGATCGCGGATGGAATTGAAGCGTCTCTTGATGTGCTTGGTTCTCTTGTGAAATCTGGATTCCTTTGCCAAGGCAATTGCACCAGGATTGTCACAAAAGATTTTCATTGGACCCGATGCACTAGGTATGACACCTAGATCGGATATGAACTCGTTCATCCAGACTTCTTCATTTGCTGCTTCTGAAGCAGCTATGTACTCCGCTTCAGACGTAGATCTCGCCACGACTGTCACAGCCCTAGAAATCTTCTTGTAATTAGTGGCATTGCATCCATGCATCATTTTCGATTTCAATTAATCTTGAAATGGGGATGTTAAAACCCTAGCACTAAATGAAATGCAATTAGGGTTAAATTAAATCTTTTCGATCTACCCAAAATGGCCTACAGAAAAGTTCATCAATTTTGGAATGGGTGAAAACTTCTCCCAAAAATGATGCACACATTTCTAGGACATTTATGGATTCTGGATTTAATTCATAAGTATTTGAATTTGGACAATTAAATTCTATAAATACTCTTAAATGTCCAAATAATCTTGAAAGCATTTGAGGGCCGTGGGAAATAATTTCCCAAGTGCCACAAATGTTTTGAGCATTTTACAAAGTGGTTTGGCATTTTTGCTAAATCGAACCAATTGCAGAAAATAGAAAACAGAAAGAAATAAAAAAAGGGAAGCAGAGACTTACCTGAGGCCCACTTACCTGGTGGCCTAGCAGATTCGGCCCAGCCCACCTCGTCCTTCCTGTCGTCTTCCTCCCCAGGCCAGTAGGCAGAGCGCGTGGACGCAGCGCGCCGGCACGCGCCCCGGCCACCTCCACCCTGCCTGCATGCGTCCCCGTCACCCTGGATCTCCCCCGCGTCGCCACGCACCCCCTGGGACTCTCTCACTCTCTCCCGACCTTCTCCCTCTCCTCTGTCTCTCTCCATCGCTCTTCCCCTCACGTGCCTGAGCACGCCGCCGTGAACCACCGCGGCCACCAGCATCCCCGCGGCCATCCAACTAGCCTACAAGCTCCGCCTCGGATCCATGAAGCTCTACGCCGACGCACGTGACACCGGAGCACCCCGCAGCGCCGCTATCGCTGTTGTCTTCTTCCTCTGCTCCGAGCGCCGCCCCGTTCGATTCGTCACCGTCCGGGCTTCCCCGACCTCTCCGACGACGCCTTAGAGTTCACTGTGAGCTCCTGTTGCTTCCCCCTCGCTCTCCCCCTCTGTTCTCGTCCCCTAGCCCCGTCTTCCGACCGAGCCCGAGAGCTCACCGCCGCCGGCCATGGCACCGCCGTAGCTAGAGCGCATCTACCACGCATTCGAGCCCACCCCCGTGCTCAGCGAGTCCGCAGGGCTCCGTAGCAACCCGCAGCTCGTCCTCCCGTGCACCAAAACGCTGTGTCCGAGCGTGCCCGAACTCCGGCCGCCGCCTCGCTCGCCACCGCCGACGCCACAGCTCACCCCATCTCCTCTCGCTTGCTCCTTTGGATGCGCGCGAACCCGAGGAACCCGTAGCACCAATCGGCGAGGCAAATGGTTGCCCGTAGCTCGATCCCGAGGAGCATCCGTCGTCGGATGTGCTCGCCGGCGTTCAACTCCGGCGTGCCGACGTGGCCGCGTGATTAGTGCTAATCACCGCCAGCTAACCAACCTATAGTCACTGACAAGTGGGCCTAGCGCCCTAATAGTTTTAACTTAATCACTAACTAGAGCAAGTGCCACTGACGTGTGGACCCCACTGTCAGGTTTGACCTGGACCAGCCGCTGTTGACCAGCTGACGTCACAGTGATGCAGTGCTGACGCAATAACTCATTTTTTTGGATTTATTATTATTCAGGAAATTCCAGAAAATAGTATAAACTTCTAAAAATCATATAAAATCAACCGTAGCTCAGAATGAAATAATTTATATATGAAAAATTATCAGAAAAATGCAATCTATCCATCTGTATCATTTTCATGCATGTCAAACTAAGTTATACCTGCTGTATAGGTGAAAACATGATAATGCACTATTTGAATTCATAGTTTGAATTTGAATTTGAACCTTGAGTTCAAATCAACCCAAACCTTTCTGTTGCTAGTTACATTAGGCCAAATCACGTCATATTGCCATGTCATGATCATGCATCATATTGTGCATTGCATTGATTGTGTTCTTCCTTGTTTGCCGGTGATTGTCCCCTCTCGATAGCCGTGATTCCGACGATGAGTTCGATGACACCGATGAAGAACTATAATATCTTCAGAAGTGCCAGGCAAGCAAAACCCCCTTGTTCATTCCGATACAATCCCATTCTCTCGCTCCTGCTCTCTTCTACTGCATTAGGACAATCGATTCAACTGTTACATGCTGCGGTAGTTGAACCCCTTTTCCTCTGCATGACCTGTCATTGCCACAGTAAATAGATGAAACCCACTAGCATGAGTAGGAGTTGTTTGAGCCCTGATGTGCCTACTCATTCATGCTTGTTTTTCATGCCTGCTACTGCTTAGAGTTGAGTCGGGTCTGATTCGTCGGGGACGAATTGGAATGGTGATGAACATGTCCTACTGTGTGTGAGCTAAGTGTGTGAACACGATTTGGTAAAGGTAGCGGTGAGAGGCCATGTAGGAGTACATGGTGGGTTGTCTCATTGAAGCCGTCCTCAGGAACTGAGTTCTGTGTTTGTGATCCATGATACAGTTACTACCACGCATTGGGCCCGAAACCAATGGACCCCCTCGGCTTCTTATTCACCCTTGTCCTCTGTCCAGGAGTTGCACGTAGTTTCTGGTGTTTGTAGTAAGCTGGAGGCCGTGGATAGCGCTGACCAAGGGGTGGGCTGTGATGCGGTAGGCTCGTGGCCCGGTGTACCGAGTCGCCCGTTTGGTGACCGGGAACCCTGCACACATCGTTCGGGGCCGTATGTGGAAACCTCGGCCGGACTCCCTGCGGATGGAACCTGAATAGGCGATAAACCTGGACTAGAGACTTGAGTGTTTAGGTAGGCTGTGGCCGACTCCCTCGCCAGGCTTCCGCTTGAAGGTTGCCGAGGTACACGACGTGTACATGGTGGTAAGTGGCGAGAGCGTGTGTGACGAAGTACACCCCTGCAGGGTTAATATGATCTATTCGAATAGCCGTGTCCGCGGAAATGGACTTCTGGGTTGCCTATAACAGTTCATAGACAAGTGAAAGTGGATACTCTAAATTGCGCAAGATAAGCGTGAGTGCTATGGATGGCGTTCTCGTAGGGAGACGGGAGCGGATCCATAGTGGTGTATTGGTATGGTGAATTTGTGGACTCGTGTGCGCCACCTCAAAAGAGTTACTTGCAGTCGTAGTTTAGGATAGCCACCGAGTCAAAGCTGGCTTGCTGCAGTTAAACTCCACCACCCCTTTTTGTTGATACCGATGCATATGTAGATAGTTCTGATGTAAGTCTTGCTGGGTACATTTGTACTCACGTTTGCTTATTTTATGTTTTGCAGAGAGACGTCAGTCTCGCTAGTAGTTCCGTGTGGACTTCGACGTTTAGCTTGATACCTCAGCTACGATCTTGTGCCCTCGGCAGGATCTAGTAAATAGTCAGGCCTTGCAGCCTTTTTCTTTTGTAGATGTCTGTACTCAGACATGTTAAGCTTCCGCATGTGTTTGACTTGTATGCTCTGAATGTTGGGTCATGAGACCCATGTTTGTAATATCTGGCTCTTCGGAGCCTAATGAATAAATACTCTGAGTCGTAGAGTCTTGTTGTGATGCCATGTTGTACTTGCACATGTCGAGCATATTGTGTGTATGATTGAAATGCTTGGCATGTGTGGGATCCGACAATCTAGTTGTCTATCCTTAGCAGCCTCTCTTATGGGGGAATGTAGTCTAGTGCCTCCTCGAGCCATAGTAGTCCGCTACAGCCCGGTTCACCGGAGTCCTGCTAGCCCAGCACTACTGCTCCGGAACACTTGACTGGCCGGCATGTGATTCACTTCGTT
>NC_057814.1:188424237-188425695 GCF_018294505.1 Triticum aestivum
GTTAGTGCCGCTTTGGGTTCACGACTAGCCATGTCGGCCCGGGTTCTCTGTCATATGGATGCTAGCGACATTGTCATATACGCGAGCCAAAAGGCGCAAACGGTCCCGGGCCATGGTAAGGCGACACCCGTGGGAGTACCGTGCGTGAGGCCGCAAAGTGATATGAGGTGTTACAGGCTAGATCGGTGTGACTTGGAATCGGGGTCTCCGACAGCGTTGGTATCAGAGCCTGACTGCCTGTAGGTTTACCAAGCCAAACTGGTCGAAGTTGAGTCTAGAAATGCTTTAGTTATATAAGGGAATTGATTGTGGAAGGGAACTTAAGGCTCTTTTTACTCCTTTACCTTATGCCCTTCTGATCTGAGTCACCCTCTTCTCTTCTACGGGAATTAAGGACTAGGCCTTCTCATCTTTCTATCAGGATCACGTGTTACTAATCCGTAGACTCGTAGGATTGATGGTCTCAAGCCCCAGTTCAGTTTCTACTACTTCCGTGTGTTCATAGTTGGTCTCGGAACCTTGATATTGTGCTTCTAAGTGGTTATGCCACCATTCTTGCAGGATGTCTCAAATCCTTTGAGCATTTACAGCCGTTATGCTGTCCGAGTCATCCCAGGTTTCTAAACAGTCTGATGCATTTGCAAATCCCTTCCTTCCGTACCTGATGTCCTTTTGGGCCAGATTAAGCACACTAATTGGTCTGTTGAGGTACTCCGTTACCTCGTCGTGTATGTTGGAGTTATTATTATGACCCTAGGTGTCTTAGAGGACCACTTAGTAATCTAGCAATGCTTTCATCCCCAGTGTGATGATTATGGCCATTATTCTTGAAAGCATCCCGTGATGCCATTTAGTTAGTAGATATTCTATTTCTGGGTTCTTGAACCCAAGATTCACTCTACTTAACTCGTGTAGCTAGTGTTTGTTCGTTCCTTTAGGTTATTAGTAACCTTTGCATTAGTCCTCGAGGTCCGTGGTATATCGTTCTTCCAAATACCATGAACCATTCTTGGCAGGAGTTCTTCTGAACCAAAAGGTCACGACCAGAGTGCTCTTAATGAGTTCTCCATTCTACATTGTGACTCTGCCAGTCCTACCTTTCTGCATGGGTTATCTAGAAGAAACTTGTTGGACTTGGTTCGACATACTAATCTATGCATCCACAACTCAGAAAACCATATGTTCCTTTGAGTTGTCCCTCTTTAGTTATTTTCTGGCCCTCGTCTATCAATTGATAGTCAGGAGTAATTGTGCATTTGTGTTATCGATGCCTATTATTATTGTGGTCTGTCAAGCCATTCTAATCCGGAATGACTAGGAGAAACAAACTCCAGTACCTCGTCCATCTCTGGGATTGGGTCGAAGTAGTTGTATTCCGCAGATCAAATGCCTAACCAGCTTTTGTTCTGTTCTACCTTCGAGTATTACCCTCTTTATGTCAGGAATCTCATGAGGATT
>NC_057814.1:188425705-188432236 GCF_018294505.1 Triticum aestivum
CACCAACCCTTATGAATTCTTGTTGCAGTGATACTTCTGGCCATCGTTATTCATTCCTCGGTCTCCGTGTTATTGTAACCGAAATACTGACAAGTGAATCGTGGTGTGTGAAATCTATACTCCTAGCAACCCTGTTGCTTGGTAGTTAATGGACAATACTCTCACTCTTAGCGTGTTGGTTATTAAATCATCATCCTAAGATTGATCGTGCTACCTAGTCCTTATTCCCGGTGCACCTTTCGATTAATGAGTTAGGATAGTGTCAGTCCTTGCTTATTCGGTCATATCATCTTGCCCTGAAAAGCAAGATTGTTCTCGATCTTAATAACATGTCGGTGGATCGTGATTTTCCAAATATCTTCTTGGAAGTACCACCAGGTTGTCCCTGACCGATATGTTGAGTTCGTGAACAAGTTGGTTTTCCAATAAACCACCCCTTCTCCAAGAATCTGTGTTGGATACCCCTGAACTAGTTGGTCAAGCTAAACAACAACTTGGAGAGTTGGAAGATAAAAGCTTGTCTAACTTAGTTCATTTACAAAGGGATATCCTGTGTTTGTGTGTGTGTTGAAGAAAGATGATATCTTCATTGATTGATCCTCGTGATCAATTGTTGGATCTATTGTCTTGCCCAAATCTTTGATTTGAGTATGGGCTATCATCAAGTCAAATCAGAACCAACGATGTTCATAATGTTGTCTTACTCGTGGTTGATTCCTCGAGCATACACCATTACATCTTTTGGTCTGACCAATGCTATCACTGTGTTCACTTAATTGTGGAATTCCATCTATATGGAAGCCCAGATGGTTTGTTTTTGAGCCCATCGACAACATCCTTATCTCCTCCATGATTTGGTTGAACATCTAAGTTAGCGTTGGAAACTTTTGAAAGCATCTTCCTCGTGTTAGCTCATGAAGTTTATGTTTTGATGGAAGAAGTGACTTCCTCTAGTTCACGTGCATATGATGCAAGTTGCTGCCGTGAACTTGAGAAAGTTTGTTTCGCTTCCTCTGGAATCATCCCAAGTCAGTCATGCATATGTGCGAAGTATTCTTTGGTCTGGAGACTTGCAACCTTCATTCTATATGAATCCCTAGCACACCAAGCCACTGATTGATTTGCTCAAGGAAAAGAAGTTCTTAAGTGCTATTCCTTAAGGACCCAAAGGTACATGCGCATGACTTCGCTCTCCGCAATGATGGTTCCTAATCAGAACTCGGTAGTGTTTTATTCTAAGACTACTATGCGGTCATGCTTGTCTGGGACAACGTGCTCACATGTTGTAGCAGAACCAGCTCATGTTTTGGGGCTTGCTATCGTAGTTCATCCCCTGAGAATCTCGCAACGTCATCTCGTCGATTTGTGTTGCAGACCTTCATTTTTCTTCCTAGACTCGATGAGTCTGGAATATCCTGCCACCAACTAGATCTGAATCTCAAGCAGATATGATGGTTGGAACATTTCCCAAGAATTATAATATTACCATCTCGATAACCGGTAAATTGGATGTCGTGGCCAACACATCCAGCCGGAAGGCCTATTATTGTAGTATCTTGATTGAGGAAGTTGGCCACCTCCCCATAAGGATTTCTTAGGATTTATTCCGCTAGTTATTCCCTATGGATTCCTGCGCTCCCGAAGTCCGACCTACTACTTGATGTTCAAGATTCCAAACCACATCTAACGGGTTACGCTAGAACATCAAGGAGAACATTAGAAGCAGAGTGCTAAATGTCTCTCGGTCGATCATCCAGATTTTGCTCCCTTGGCTTCGCTAAGGTGAAATCTGAGAAAGTGTTGTCCTCCTTTGCACTTGCATCCTCCATCACCGTTCATCATGGTAGTATGTTGTGTTGCCTGGATCCTCGACACGGATGTTGGTAAAACCTTGATGAATATGGAAATGCTCAAGTTCTTGAGAGCACGCACAAGTACTAGGTGTTTTCACAGGCACTAACTGGGATTGCCCCAGTTTCCTCGATTATGCTATAACCTTTCAAACAGTAGATTCACTCTCTACTGTTGAGCTTCTTCCCAGTTACTAGAATCATTCCTAGCATTTCCATTTTTGTTCCCAGCTTGCACCGTCATTGTGCCATCCTACCTTGGATTACCCTTCCCAGTAATTACTGATCAAGATCATCTTTAAGTGGTCTTACCATAAGTCCCATTCATTTCCGGTGATAAGCAAATCACCCCTTGTGTTGTCTTCAACAAGGTAGTCCACATCGTCCATCCTAGCCCGAGTGTGTCGTTCTCCCGAACTCCCTCGAACAATCGTTTGTGATTGCCTTAAGTTGGTATAAAGAGTTTCAATGATATTTATATCAAAAGTAATTCTTTTTGCCACTTAAGGAATATTTCTACGAGTCACCCTTCCCAAGGTGCCCCGTTATGGAATCGTGGCAATTATCTCCTCGCTACTTTGAAACCATGCACCATCCTACCTAAGCATGGGGTTGTTTCCCACCAAATCAAATCTCATCGTTTGCTCTTCCATCCCTCTCGATGTGTTTTGTGTCTCAACTCGAGATGTTTCAACGTCTCACTCCATGAGTTGATCTTGAGTGCCCGATCTTTAAGGAGATCAATTTCTATAGAGTTTCCCTTATCGTCATCATGTCGGATGAAGATCTCGAAGGCAAAGACGTCAACGTTAATTGAAGCAACGGATCAACATCTTCGTGAAGGGCAGTTGGACTGAGAAGACTGTGATAGTTTTGTGACCCCTCTGTCTTCTTACTTCACTTCTTGAATCTCGGGACGAGATTCTTGTATAGTGGGGGTGAGTTGTCACAGCCCTAGAAATCTTCTTGTAATTAGTGGCATTGCATCCATGCATCATTTTCGATTTCAATTAATCTTGAAATGGGGATGTTAAAACCCTAGCACTAAATGAAATGCAATTAGGGTTAAATTAAATCTTTTTGATCTACCCAAAATGGCCTACAGAAAAGTTCATCAATTTTGGAATGGGTGAAAACTTCTCCCAAAAATGATGCACACATTTCTAGGACATTTATGGATTCTGGATTTAATTCATAAGTACTTGAATTTGGACAATTAAATTCTATAAATACTCTTAAATGTCCAAATAATCTTGAAAGCATTTGAGGGCCGTGGGAAATAATTTCCCAAGTGCCACAAATGTTTTGAGCATTTTACAAAGTGGTTTGGCATTTTTGCTAAATCGAACCAATTGCAGAAAATAGAAAACAGAAAGAAATAAAAAAGGGAAGCAGAGACTTACCTGAGGCCCACTTACCTGGTGGCCTAGCAGATTCGGCCCAGCCCACCTCGTCCTTCCTGTCGTCTTCCTCCCCAGGCCAGTAGGCAGAGCGCGTGGACGCAGCGCGCCGGCACGCGCCCCGGCCACCTCCACCCTGCCTGCCTGCGTCCCCGTCACCCTGGATCTCCCCCGCGTCGCCACGCACCCCCTGGGACTCTCTCACTCTCTCCCGACCTTCTCCCTCTCCTCTGTCTCTCTCCATCGCTCTTCCCCTCACGTGCCTGAGCACGCCGCCGTGAACCACCGCGGCCACCAGCATCCCCGCGGCCATCCAACTAGCCTACAAGCTCCGCCTCGGATCCATGAAGCTCTACGCCGACGCACGTGACACCGGAGCACCCCGCAGCGCCGCTATCGCTGTTGTCTTCTTCCTCTGCTCCGAGCGCCGCCCCGTTCGATTCGTCACCGTCCGGGCTTCCCCGACCTCTCCGACGACGCCTTAGAGTTCACTGTGAGCTCCTGTTGCTTCCCCCTCGCTCTCCCCCTCTGTTCTCGTCCCCTAGCCCCGTCTTCCGACCGAGCCCGAGAGCTCACCGCCGCCGGCCATGGCACCGCCGTAGCTAGAGCGCATCTACCACGCATTCGAGCCCACCCCCGTGCTCAGCGAGTCCGCAGGGCTCCGTAGCAACCCGCAGCTCGTCCTCCCGTGCACCAAAACGCTGTGTCCGAGCGTGCCCGAACTCCGGCCGCCGCCTCGCTCGCCACCGCCGACGCCACAGCTCACCCCATCTCCTCTCGCTTGCTCCTTTGGATGCGCGCGAACCCGAGGAACCCGTAGCACCAATCGGCGAGGCAAATGGTTGCCCGTAGCTCGATCCCGAGGAGCATCCGTCGTCGGATGTGCTCGCCGGCGTTCAACTCCGGCGTGCCGACGTGGCCGCGTGATTAGTGCTAATCACCGCCAGCTAACCAACCTATAGTCACTGACAAGTGGGCCCAGCGCCCTAATAGTTTTAACTTAATCACTAACTAGAGCAAGTGCCACTGACGTGTGGACCCCACTGTCAGGTTTGACCTGGACCAGCCGCTGTTGACCAGCTGACGTCACAGTGATGCAGTGCTGACGCAATAACTCATTTTTTTGGATTTATTATTATTCAGGAAATTCCAGAAAATAGTATAAACTTCTAAAAATCATATAAAATCAACCGTAGCTCAGAATGAAATAATTTATATATGAAAAATTATCAGAAAAATGCAATCTATCCATCTGTATCATTTTCATGCATGTCAAACTAAGTTATACCTGCTGTATAGGTGAAAACATGATAATGCACTATTTGAATTCATAGTTTGAATTTGAATTTGAACCTTGAGTTCAAATCAACCCAAACCTTTCTGTTGCTAGTTACATTAGGCCAAATCACGTCATATTGCCATGTCATGATCATGCATCATATTGTGCATTGCATTGATTGTGTTCTTCCTTGTTTGCCGGTGATTGTCCCCTCTCGATAGCCGTGATTCCGACGATGAGTTCGATGACACCGATGAAGAACTATAATATCTTCAGAAGTGCCAGGCAAGCAAAACCCCCTTGTTCATTCCGATACAATCCCATTCTCTCGCTCCTGCTCTCTTCTACTGCATTAGGACAATCGATTCAACTGTTACATGCTGCGGTAGTTGAACCCCTTTTCCTCTGCATGACCTGTCATTGCCACAGTAAATAGATGAAACCCACTAGCATGAGTAGGAGTTGTTTGAGCCCTGATGTGCCTACTCATTCATGCTTGTTTTTCATGCCTGCTACTGCTTAGAGTTGAGTCGGGTCTGATTCGTCGGGGACGAATTGGAATGGTGATGAACATGTCCTACTGTGTGTGAGCTAAGTGTGTGAACACGATTTGGTAAAGGTAGCGGTGAGAGGCCATGTAGGAGTACATGGTGGGTTGTCTCATTGAAGCCGTCCTCAGGAACTGAGTTCTGTGTTTGTGATCCATGATACAGTTACTACCACGCATTGGGCCCGAAACCAATGGACCCCCTCGGCTTCTTATTCACCCTTGTCCTCTGTCCAGGAGTTGCACGTAGTTTCTGGTGTTTGTAGTAAGCTGGAGGCCGTGGATAGCGCTGACCAAGGGGTGGGCTGTGATGCGGTAGGCTCGTGGCCCGGTGTACCGAGTCGCCCGTTTGGTGACCGGGAACCCTGCACACATCGTTCGGGGCCGTATGTGGAAACCTCGGCCGGACTCCCTGCGGATGGAACCTGAATAGGCGATAAACCTGGACTAGAGACTTGAGTGTTTAGGTAGGCTGTGGCCGACTCCCTCGCCAGGCTTCCGCTTGAAGGTTGCCGAGGTACACGACGTGTACATGGTGGTAAGTGGCGAGAGCGTGTGTGACGAAGTACACCCCTGCAGGGTTAATATGATCTATTCGAATAGCCGTGTCCGCGGAAATGGACTTCTGGGTTGCCTATAACAGTTCATAGACAAGTGAAAGTGGATACTCTAAATTGCGCAAGATAAGCGTGAGTGCTATGGATGGCGTTCTCGTAGGGAGACGGGAGCGGATCCATAGTGGTGTATTGGTATGGTGAATTTGTGGACTCGTGTGCGCCACCTCAAAAGAGTTACTTGCAGTCGTAGTTTAGGATAGCCACCGAGTCAAAGCTGGCTTGCTGCAGTTAAACTCCACCACCCCTTTTTGTTGATACCGATGCATATGTAGATAGTTCTGATGTAAGTCTTGCTGGGTACATTTGTACTCACGTTTGCTTATTTTATGTTTTGCAGAGAGACGTCAGTCTCGCTAGTAGTTCCGTGTGGACTTCGACGTTTAGCTTGATACCTCAGCTACGATCTTGTGCCCTCGGCAGGATCTAGTAAATAGTCAGGCCTTGCAGCCTTTTTCTTTTGTAGATGTCTGTACTCAGACATGTTAAGCTTCCGCATGTGTTTGACTTGTATGCTCTGAATGTTGGGTCATGAGACCCATGTTTGTAATATCTGGCTCTTCGGAGCCTAATGAATAAATACTCTGAGTCGTAGAGTCTTGTTGTGATGCCATGTTGTACTTGCACATGTCGAGCATATTGTGTGTATGATTGAAATGCTTGGCATGTGTGGGATCCGACAATCTAGTTGTCTATCCTTAGCAGCCTCTCTTATGGGGGAATGTAGTCTAGTGCCTCCTCGAGCCATAGTAGTCCGCTACAGCCCGGTTCACCGGAGTCCTGCTAGCCCAGCACTACTGCTCCGGAACACTTGACTGGCCGGCATGTGATTCACTTCGTT
>NC_057814.1:188433273-188434731 GCF_018294505.1 Triticum aestivum
GTTAGTGCCGCTTTGGGTTCACGACTAGCCATGTCGGCCCGGGTTCTCTGTCATATGGATGCTAGCGACATTGTCATATACGCGAGCCAAAAGGCGCAAACGGTCCCGGGCCATGGTAAGGCGACACCCGTGGGAGTACCGTGCGTGAGGCCGCAAAGTGATATGAGGTGTTACAGGCTAGATCGGTGTGACTTGGAATCGGGGTCTCCGACAGCGTTGGTATCAGAGCCTGACTGCCTGTAGGTTTACCAAGCCAAACTGGTCGAAGTTGAGTCTAGAAATGCTTTAGTTATATAAGGGAATTGATTGTGGAAGGGAACTTAAGGCTCTTTTTACTCCTTTACCTTATGCCCTTCTGATCTGAGTCACCCTCTTCTCTTCTACGGGAATTAAGGACTAGGCCTTCTCATCTTTCTATCAGGATCACGTGTTACTAATCCGTAGACTCGTAGGATTGATGGTCTCAAGCCCCAGTTCAGTTTCTACTACTTCCGTGTGTTCATAGTTGGTCTCGGAACCTTGATATTGTGCTTCTAAGTGGTTATGCCACCATTCTTGCAGGATGTCTCAAATCCTTTGAGCATTTACAGCCGTTATGCTGTCCGAGTCATCCCAGGTTTCTAAACAGTCTGATGCATTTGCAAATCCCTTCCTTCCGTACCTGATGTCCTTTTGGGCCAGATTAAGCACACTAATTGGTCTGTTGAGGTACTCCGTTACCTCGTCGTGTATGTTGGAGTTATTATTATGACCCTAGGTGTCTTAGAGGACCACTTAGTAATCTAGCAATGCTTTCATCCCCAGTGTGATGATTATGGCCATTATTCTTGAAAGCATCCCGTGATGCCATTTAGTTAGTAGATATTCTATTTCTGGGTTCTTGAACCCAAGATTCACTCTACTTAACTCGTGTAGCTAGTGTTTGTTCGTTCCTTTAGGTTATTAGTAACCTTTGCATTAGTCCTCGAGGTCCGTGGTATATCGTTCTTCCAAATACCATGAACCATTCTTGGCAGGAGTTCTTCTGAACCAAAAGGTCACGACCAGAGTGCTCTTAATGAGTTCTCCATTCTACATTGTGACTCTGCCAGTCCTACCTTTCTGCATGGGTTATCTAGAAGAAACTTGTTGGACTTGGTTCGACATACTAATCTATGCATCCACAACTCAGAAAACCATATGTTCCTTTGAGTTGTCCCTCTTTAGTTATTTTCTGGCCCTCGTCTATCAATTGATAGTCAGGAGTAATTGTGCATTTGTGTTATCGATGCCTATTATTATTGTGGTCTGTCAAGCCATTCTAATCCGGAATGACTAGGAGAAACAAACTCCAGTACCTCGTCCATCTCTGGGATTGGGTCGAAGTAGTTGTATTCCGCAGATCAAATGCCTAACCAGCTTTTGTTCTGTTCTACCTTCGAGTATTACCCTCTTTATGTCAGGAATCTCATGAGGATT
>NC_057814.1:188434741-188472248 GCF_018294505.1 Triticum aestivum
CACCAACCCTTATGAATTCTTGTTGCAGTGATACTTCTGGCCATCGTTATTCATTCCTCGGTCTCCGTGTTATTGTAACCGAAATACTGACAAGTGAATCGTGGTGTGTGAAATCTATACTCCTAGCAACCCTGTTGCTTGGTAGTTAATGGACAATACTCTCACTCTTAGCGTGTTGGTTATTAAATCATCATCCTAAGATTGATCGTGCTACCTAGTCCTTATTCCCGGTGCACCTTTCGATTAATGAGTTAGGATAGTGTCAGTCCTTGCTTATTCGGTCATATCATCTTGCCCTGAAAAGCAAGATTGTTCTCGATCTTAATAACATGTCGGTGGATCGTGATTTTCCAAATATCTTCTTGGAAGTACCACCAGGTTGTCCCTGACCGATATGTTGAGTTCGTGAACAAGTTGGTTTTCCAATAAACCACCCCTTCTCCAAGAATCTGTGTTGGATACCCCTGAACTAGTTGGTCAAGCTAAACAACAACTTGGAGAGTTGGAAGATAAAAGCTTGTCTAACTTAGTTCATTTACAAAGGGATATCCTGTGTTTGTGTGTGTGTTGAAGAAAGATGATATCTTCATTGATTGATCCTCGTGATCAATTGTTGGATCTATTGTCTTGCCCAAATCTTTGATTTGAGTATGGGCTATCATCAAGTCAAATCAGAACCAACGATGTTCATAATGTTGTCTTACTCGTGGTTGATTCCTCGAGCATACACCATTACATCTTTTGGTCTGACCAATGCTATCACTGTGTTCACTTAATTGTGGAATTCCATCTATATGGAAGCCCAGATGGTTTGTTTTTGAGCCCATCGACAACATCCTTATCTCCTCCATGATTTGGTTGAACATCTAAGTTAGCGTTGGAAACTTTTGAAAGCATCTTCCTCGTGTTAGCTCATGAAGTTTATGTTTTGATGGAAGAAGTGACTTCCTCTAGTTCACGTGCATATGATGCAAGTTGCTGCCGTGAACTTGAGAAAGTTTGTTTCGCTTCCTCTGGAATCATCCCAAGTCAGTCATGCATATGTGCGAAGTATTCTTTGGTCTGGAGACTTGCAACCTTCATTCTATATGAATCCCTAGCACACCAAGCCACTGATTGATTTGCTCAAGGAAAAGAAGTTCTTAAGTGCTATTCCTTAAGGACCCAAAGGTACATGCGCATGACTTCGCTCTCCGCAATGATGGTTCCTAATCAGAACTCGGTAGTGTTTTATTCTAAGACTACTATGCGGTCATGCTTGTCTGGGACAACGTGCTCACATGTTGTAGCAGAACCAGCTCATGTTTTGGGGCTTGCTATCGTAGTTCATCCCCTGAGAATCTCGCAACGTCATCTCGTCGATTTGTGTTGCAGACCTTCATTTTTCTTCCTAGACGATGAGTCTGGAATATCCTGCCACCAACTAGATCTGAATCTCAAGCAGATATGATGGTTGGAACATTTCCCAAGAATTATAATATTACCATCTCGATAACCGGTAAATTGGATGTCGTGGCCAACACATCCAGCCGGAAGGCCTATTATTGTAGTATCTTGATTGAGGAGGTTGGCCACCTCCCCATAAGGATTTCTTAGGATTTATTCCGCTAGTTATTCCCTATGGATTCCTGCGCTCCCGAAGTCCGACCTACTACTTGATGTTCAAGATTCCAAACCACATCTAACGGGTTACGCTAGAACATCAAGGAGAACATTAGAAGCGGAGTGCTAAATGTCTCTCGGTCGATCATCCAGATTTTGCTCCCTTGGCTTCGCTAAGGTGAAATCTGAGAAAGTGTTGTCCTCCTTTGCACTTGCATCCTCCATCACCGTTCAACATGGTAGTATGTTGTGTTGCCTGGATCCTCGACACGGATGTTGGTAAAACCTTGATGAATATGGAAATGCTCAAGTTCTTGAGAGCACGCACAAGTACTAGGTGTTTTCACAGGCACTAACTGGGATTGCCCCAGTTTCCTCGATTATGCTATAACCTTTCAAACAGTAGATTCACTCTCTACTGTTGAGCTTCTTCCCAGTTACTAGAATCATTCCTAGCATTTCCATTTTTGTTCCCAGCTTGCACCGTCATTGTGCCATCCTACCTTGGATTACCCTTCCCAGTAATTACTGATCAAGATCATCTTTAAGTGGTCTTACCATAAGTCCCATTCATTTCCGGTGATAAGCAAATCACCCCTTGTGTTGTCTTCAACAAGGTAGTCCACATCGTCCATCCTAGCCCGAGTGTGTCGTTCTCCCGAACTCCCTCGAACGATCGTTTGTGATTGCCTTAAGTTGGTATAAAGAGTTTCAATGATATTTATATCAAAAGTAATTCTTTTTGCCACTTAAGGAATATTTCTACGAGTCACCCTTCCCAAGGTGCCCCGTTATGGAATCGTGGCAATTATCTCCTCGCTACTTTGAAACCATGCACCATCCTACCTAAGCATGGGGTTGTTGCCCACCAAATCAAATCTCATCGTTTGCTCTTCCATCCCTCTCGATGTGTTTTGTGTCTCAACTCGAGATGTTTCAACGTCTCACTCCATGAGTTGATCTTGAGTGCCCGATCTTTAAGGAGATCAATTTCTATAGAGTTTCCCTTATCGTCATCATGTCGGATGAAGATCTCGAAGGCAAAGACGTCAACGTTAATTGAAGCAACGGATCAACATCTTCGTGAAGGGCAGTTGGACTGAGAAGACTGTGATAGTTTTGTGACCCCTCTGTCTTC
The DNA here is from genome assembly GCF_018294505.1 of Triticum aestivum. Lineage (NCBI taxonomy): Eukaryota > Viridiplantae > Streptophyta > Magnoliopsida > Poales > Poaceae > Triticum > Triticum aestivum. The sequence goes on from NC_057814.1 coordinate 188,437,482, forward strand.
TTACTTCACTTCTTGAATCTCGGGACGAGATTCTTGTATAGTGGGGGTGAGTTGTCACAGCCCTAGAAATCTTCTTGTAATTAGTGGCATTGCATCCATGCATCATTTTCGATTTCAATTAATCTTGAAATGGGGATGTTAAAACCCTAGCACTAAATGAAATGCAATTAGGGTTAAATTAAATCTTTTCGATCTACCCAAAATGGCCTACAGAAAAGTTCATCAATTTTGGAATGGGTGAAAACTTCTCCCAAAAATGATGCACACATTTCTAGGACATTTATGGATTCTGGATTTAATTCATAAGTATTTGAATTTGGATAATTAAATTCTATAAATACTCTTAAATGTCCAAATAATCTTGAAAGCATTTGAGGGCCGTGGGAAATAATTTCCCAAGTGCCACAAATGTTTTGAGCATTTTACAAAGTGGTTTGGCATTTTTGCTAAATCGAACCAATTGCAGAAAATAGAAAACAGAAAGAAATAAAAAAGGGAAGCAGAGACTTACCTGAGGCCCACTTACCTGGTGGCCTAGCAGATTCGGCCCAGCCCACCTCGTCCTTCCTGTCGTCTTCCTCCCCAGGCCAGTAGGCAGAGCGCGTGGACGCAGCGCGCCGGCACGCGCCCCGGCCACCTCCACCCTGCCTGCCTGCGTCCCCGTCACCCTGGATCTCCCCCGCGTCGCCACGCACCCCCTGGGACTCTCTCACTCTCTCCCGACCTTCTCCCTCTCCTCTGTCTCTCTCCATCGCTCTTCCCCTCACGTGCCTGAGCACGCCGCCGTGAACCACCGCGGCCACCAGCATCCCCGCGGCCATCCAACTAGCCTACAAGCTCCGCCTCGGATCCATGAAGCTCTACGCCGACGCACGTGACACCGGAGCACCCCGCAGCGCCGCTATCGCTGTTGTCTTCTTCCTCTGCTCCGAGCGCCGCCCCGTTCGATTCGTCACCGTCCGGGCTTCCCCGACCTCTCCGACGACGCCTTAGAGTTCACTGTGAGCTCCTGTTGCTTCCCCCTCGCTCTCCCCCTCTGTTCTCGTCCCCTAGCCCCGTCTTCCGACCGAGCCCGAGAGCTCACCGCCGCCGGCCATGGCACCGCCGTAGCTAGAGCGCATCTACCACGCATTCGAGCCCACCCCCGTGCTCAGCGAGTCCGCAGGGCTCCGTAGCAACCCGCAGCTCGTCCTCCCGTGCACCAAAACGCTGTGTCCGAGCGTGCCCGAACTCCGGCCGCCGCCTCGCTCGCCACCGCCGACGCCACAGCTCACCCCATCTCCTCTCGCTTGCTCCTTTGGATGCGCGCGAACCCGAGGAACCCGTAGCACCAATCGGCGAGGCAAATGGTTGCCCGTAGCTCGATCCCGAGGAGCATCCGTCGTCGGATGTGCTCGCCGGCGTTCAACTCCGGCGTGCCGACGTGGCCGCGTGATTAGTGCTAATCACCGCCAGCTAACCAACCTATAGTCACTGACAAGTGGGCCCAGCGCCCTAATAGTTTTAACTTAATCACTAACTAGAGCAAGTGCCACTGACGTGTGGACCCCACTGTCAGGTTTGACCTGGACCAGCCGCTGTTGACCAGCTGACGTCACAGTGATGCAGTGCTGACGCAATAACTCATTTTTTTGGATTTATTATTATTCAGGAAATTCCAGAAAATAGTATAAACTTCTAAAAATCATATAAAATCAACCGTAGCTCAGAATGAAATAATTTATATATGAAAAATTATCAGAAAAATGCAATCTATCCATCTGTATCATTTTCATGCATGTCAAACTAAGTTATACCTGCTGTATAGGTGAAAACATGATAATGCACTATTTGAATTCATAGTTTGAATTTGAATTTGAACCTTGAGTTCAAATCAACCCAAACCTTTCTGTTGCTAGTTACATTAGGCCAAATCACGTCATATTGCCATGTCATGATCATGCATCATATTGTGCATTGCATTGATTGTGTTCTTCCTTGTTTGCCGGTGATTGTCCCCTCTCGATAGCCGTGATTCCGACGATGAGTTCGATGACACCGATGAAGAACTATAATATCTTCAGAAGTGCCAGGCAAGCAAAACCCCCTTGTTCATTCCGATACAATCCCATTCTCTCGCTCCTGCTCTCTTCTACTGCATTAGGACAATCGATTCAACTGTTACATGCTGCGGTAGTTGAACCCCTTTTCCTCTGCATGACATGTCATTGCCACAGTAAATAGATGAAACCCACTAGCATGAGTAGGAGTTGTTTGAGCCCTGATGTGCCTACTCATTCATGCTTGTTTGTCATGCCTGCTACTGCTTAGAGTTGAGTCGGGTCTGATTCGTCGGGGACGAATTGGAATGGTGATGAACATGTCCTACTGTGTGTGAGCTAAGTGTGTGAACACGATTTGGTAAAGGTAGCGGTGAGAGGCCATGTAGGAGTACATGGTGGGTTGTCTCATTGAAGCCGTCCTCAGGAACTGAGTTCTGTGTTTGTGATCCATGATACAGTTACTACCACGCATTGGGCCCGAAACCAATGGACCCCCTCGGCTTCTTATTCACCCTTGTCCTCTGTCCAGGAGTTGCACGTAGTTTCTGGTGTTTGTAGTAAGCTGGAGGCCGTGGATAGCGCTGACCAAGGGGTGGGCTGTGATGCGGTAGGCTCATGGCCCGGTGTACCGAGTCGCCCGTTTGGTGACCGGGAACCCTGCACACATCGTTCGGGGCCGTATGTGGAAACCTCGGCCGGACTCCCTGCGGATGGAACCTGAATAGGCGATAAACCTGGACTAGAGACTTGAGTGTTTAGGTAGGCTGTGGCCGACTCCCTCGCCAGGCTTCCGCTTGAAGGTTGCCGAGGTACACGACGTGTACATGGTGGTAAGTGGCGAGAGCGTGTGTGACGAAGTACACCCCTGCAGGGTTAATATGATCTATTCGAATAGCCGTGTCCGCGGAAATGGACTTCTGGGTTGCCTATAACAGTTCATAGACAAGTGAAAGTGGATACTCTAAATTGCGCAAGATAAGCGTGAGTGCTATGGATGGCGTTCTCGTAGGGAGACGGGAGCGGATCCATAGTGGTGTATTGGTATGGTGAATTTGTGGACTCGTGTGCGCCACCTCAAAAGAGTTACTTGCAGTCGTAGTTTAGGATAGCCACCGAGTCAAAGCTGGCTTGCTGCAGTTAAACTCCACCACCCCTTTTTGTTGATACCGATGCATATGTAGATAGTTCTGATGTAAGTCTTGCTGGGTACATTTGTACTCACGTTTGCTTATTTTATGTTTTGCAGAGAGACGTCAGTCTCGCTAGTAGTTCCGTGTGGACTTCGACGTTTAGCTTGATACCTCAGCTACGATCTTGTGCCCTCGGCAGGATCTAGTAAATAGTCAGGCCTTGCAGCCTTTTTCTTTTGTAGATGTCTGTACTCAGACATGTTAAGCTTCCGCATGTGTTTGACTTGTATGCTCTGAATGTTGGGTCATGAGACCCATGTTTGTAATATCTGGCTCTTCGGAGCCTAATGAATAAATACTCTGAGTCGTAGAGTCTTGTTGTGATGCCATGTTGTACTTGCACATGTCGAGCATATTGTGTGTATGATTGAAATGCTTGGCATGTGTGGGATCCGACAATCTAGTTGTCTATCCTTAGCAGCCTCTCTTATGGGGGAATGTAGTCTAGTGCCTCCTCGAGCCATAGTAGTCCGCTACAGCCCGGTTCACCGGAGTCCTGCTAGCCCAGCACTACTGCTCCGGAACACTTGACTGGCCGGCATGTGATTCACTTCGTTCCTGTGTCTGTCCCTTCGGGGAAATGTCACGCGGTGACATCCGGAGTCCTGCCTAGCCTGCTACAGCCCGGGTTCCCGGAGTCCTGTTAGCCAGTGCTACAGCCCGGATTCGCACGCTGCTGACCGACATGTTCGATGTTGATTCATGTATGCCTGTCCCCATACGTTAGTGCCGCTTTGGGTTCACGACTAGCCATGTCGGCCCGGGTTCTCTGTCATATGGATGCTAGCGACATTGTCATATACGCGAGCCAAAAGGCGCAAACGGTCCCGGGCCATGGTAAGGCGACACCCGTGGGAGTACCGTGCGTGAGGCCGCAAAGTGATATGAGGTGTTACAGGCTAGATCGGTGTGACTTGGAATCGGGGTCTCCGACAGCGTCGCTCTGCTTGGAACTGCATCAACTGACAGCTCCACCATTTAATAAAAATACGTATCCGGTTTGTGACTTAGAGTCATCCGGATCAGTGTCAAAGCTTGCATTGACATAACCGTTTACGACGAGCTCTTTGTCACATCCATAAACGATAAACAAATCCTTAGTCCTTTTCAGGTATTTTAGGATGTTCTTGACCGCTGTCCAGTGATTCACTCCTGGATTACTTTGGTACCTCCCTGCTAAACTAATAGCAAGGCACACATATGGTCTGGTACACAGCATTGCATACATGATAGAACCTATGGTTGAAGCATAGGGAATGACTTTCATTTTCTCTCTATCTTCTGCAGTGGTCGGGCATTGAGTCTGACTAAACTTCACACCTTGTAACACAGGCAAGAACCCTTTCTTTGCTTGATCCATTTTGAACTTCTTCAAAACTTTATCAAGGTATGTGCTTTGTGAAAGTCCAATTAAGCGTCTTGATCTATCTCTATAGATCTTGATGCCTAATATATAAGCAGCTTCACCGAGGTCTTTCATTAAAAAAATATTATTCAAGTATCCTTTTATGCTATTCAGAAGTTCAGTATCATTTCCGATGAACAATATGTCATCCACATATAATATCAGAAATGCTACAGAGCTCCCACTCACTTTCTTTGAAATACAGGCTTCTCCAAAAGTTTGTATAAAACCATATGCTTTTATCAGACTATCAGAGCGTATATTCCAACTCTGAGAGGCTTGCACCAGTCCATAAATCGATCGCTGGAGCTTGCACACTTTGTTAGCACCTTTTGGATCGACAAAACCTTCTGGTTGCATCATATACAACTCTTCTTTAAGATATCCATTAAGGAATGCAATTTTGACATCCATTTGCCAAATTTCATAATCATAAAATGCGGCAATTGCTAACATGATTCGGACGGACCTAAGCATCGCTACGGGTGAGAAGGTCTCATCGTAGTCAACTCCTTGAACTTGTCGAAAACCTTTCGCAACAAGTCAAGCTTTGTAGACAGTAATATTATCGTCAGCGTCAGTATTCTTCTTGAAGATCCATTTATTCTCTATGGCTTGCCGATCATCAGGCAAGTCTCTCATACATGGATCCCATCTCAGATTTCATGGCCTCAAGCCATTTTACGGAATCTGGGCTCATCATCACTACCTCATAGTTCGTAGGTTCGTCATGGTCAAGTAACATGACCTCCAGAACAGGATTACCATACCACTCTGGTGCGGATCTTACTCTGGTGGACCTGCGAGGTTCGGTAGTAACTTGATCAGAAGTTTCATGATCATCATCATTAGCTTCCTCACTTACTGGTATAGGAATTACTGGAAATGATTTCTGATGAACTACTTTCCAATAAGGGAGCAGGTACAGTTACCTCATCAAGTTCTACTTTCCTCCCACTCACTTCTTTCGAGAGAAACTCCTTCTCTAGAAAGGATCCATTCTTCGCAATGAATATCTTGCCTTCGGATCTGTGATAGAAGGTGTACCCAACAGTCTCGTTTGGGTATCCTATGATGACACATTTCTCCGATTTGGGTTTGAGCTTATCAGGTTGAAGCTTTTTCACATAAGCATCGCACCCCCAAACTTTAAGAAACGACAACTTGGGTTTCTTGGCAAACCATAGTTCATATGGTGTCATCTCAACGGATTTAGATGGTGCCCTATTTAACGTGAATGCAGCTGTCTCTAAAGCATAACCCCAAAACTATAGCGGTAAATCAGTAAGAGACATCATAGATTGCACCATATCTAATCAAGTACAATTACGACGTTCGGACACACCATTACGCTGTCGTGTTCCGGGTGGCGTGAGTTGCGAAACTATTCTGCATTGTTTCAAATGAAGACCAAACTCGTAACTCAAATATTCTCCTCCACGATCAGATCGTAGAAACTTTATTTTCGTTACGATGATTTTCCACTTCACTCCGAAATTCTTTTAACTTTTCAAACTTTTCAGACTTATGCTTCATCAAGTAGATATACCCATATCTGCTCAAAGCATCTGTGAAGGTCAGAAAATAATGATAGCCGCCGCGAGCATCAACACTCATCGGACCGCATACATCAGTATGTATTATTTCCAACAAGTCTGTTGCTCGCTCCATTCTTCCAGAGAACGGAGTCTTAGTCATCTTGCCCATGAGGCATGGTTCGCAAGCATCAAGTGATTCATAATCAAGTGATTCCAAAAGCCCATCAACATGGAGTTTCTTCATGCGTTTTACACCAATATGACCTAAACGGCAGTGCCAAAAATAAGTTGGACTATCATTATTCAACTTATATCTTTTGGATTCAATACTATGAATATGTGTATCACTACTATCAAGATTTAGTAAAAATAGACCACTCATCAAGGGCGCATGACCTGAAAGATATTACTCATATAAATAGAACAACCATTATTCTCTGATTTAAATGAATAACCGTCTCGTATCAAACAAGATCCAGATATAATGTTCATGCTTAACGCTGGCACCAAATAACAATTATTCAGGTCTAAAACTAATCCCGAAGGTAGAGGTAGAGGTAGCGTGCCGACGACGATCACATCGACTTTGGAACCATTTCCCGCTCACATCGTCACCTCGTCCTTAGCCAATCTTCGCTTAATCCATAGTCCTTGTCTTGAGTTGCAAATATTAGCAACAGAGCCAGTATCAAATATCCAGGCACTATTGCGAGCATTAGTAAGGTACACATCATTAACATGTATATCAAATATATCTTTCACTTTGCCACCATTCTTCTCCGCCAAATACTTGGGGCAGTTCTGCTTCCAGTGACCAGTCCCTTTGTAGTAGAAGCACTCAGTCTCAGGCTTAGGTCCAGACTTGGGTTTCTTCACTTGAGCAGCAACTTGTTTGTCGTTCTTCTTGAAGTTCCCCTTCTTCCCTTTGCCATTCTTCTTGAAACTAGTGGTCATATTGACCATCAACACTTGATGCCCCTTCTTGATTTCTACCTCCGCAGCCTTTAGCATTGCGAAGAGCTCGGGAATCGTCTTATCCATCCCTTGCATATTATAGTTCATCACAAAGCTCTTGTAGCTTGGTGGCAGTGATTGAAGAACTCTGTCAATGACACTATCAACTGGAAGATTAACTCCTAGCTGAGTCAAGTGATTGTGGTACCCGGACATTCTGAGTATATGCTCACTGACAGAACTATTCTCCTCCATTTTGCAGCTATATATAGAACTTATTGGAGACTTCATATCTCTCAATCCGGGCATTTTCTTGAAATATTAACTTCAACTCCTGGAACATCTCATATGCTCCATGACGTTCAAAACATCGTTGAAGTCCCGGTTCTAAGCCGTAAAGCATGGCGCACTGAACTATCGAGTAGTCATCAGCTTTGCTCTGCCAGGTGTTCATAACATCTGGAGTTGCTCCTGCAACGGGTTTGGCACCTAGCGGTGCTGCCAGGATGTAATTCTTCTGTGCAGCAATGAGGACAATCCTCAAGTTAAGGACCCAGTCCGTGTAGTTGCTACCATCATCTTTCAACTTAGCTTTCTCTAGGAACACATTAAAATTCAACGGAACAGTAGCACGGGACATTTATCTACAACAACATAGACATGCAAAATACTATCAGGTACTAAGTTCATGATAAATTAAAGTTCAATTAATCACATTACTTAAGAACTCCCACTTAGATAGACATCCCTCTAATCATCTAAGTGATCACGTGATCCATATCAACTAAACCATGTCCGATCATCACATGAGATGGAGTAGTTTTCAATGGTGAAAATCACTATGTTGATCATATCTACTATATGATTCACGCTCCTTTCGGTCTCAGTGTTCAGAGGCCATATCTGCATATGGTAGGCTCGTCAAGTTTAACCTGAGTATTCTGCATGTGCAAAACTGGCTTGCACCCATTGTATGTGAACGTATAGCTTATCACACCCGATCATCACGTGGTGTCTCGGCACGACGAACTGTAGCAATGGTGCATACTCAGGGAGAACACTTGTACCTTGAAATTTAGTGAGAGATCATCTTATAGTGCTACCGTCGTACTAAGCAAAATAAGATGCATAAAGGATAAACATCACATGCAATCAATATAAGTGATATGATATGGCCATCGTCATCTTGTGCCTTTGATCTCCATCTCCAAAGCACCGTCATGATCACCACCGTCACCGACTTGACACCTTGATCTCCATCGAAGCATCGTTGTTGTCTCGCCAACTATTGCTTCTACGACTATCGCTACCGCTTAGTGATAAAGCAATTACATGGCAATTGCATTTCATACAATAAAGCGACAACCATATGGCTCCTGCCAGTTGCCGGTAAATGTGTTACAAAACATGATCATCTCATACAACAATTTATATAATCACGTCCTGACCATATCACATCACAACATGCCCTGCAAAAACAAGTTAGACGTCCTCTACTTTGTTGTTGCAAGTTTTACGTGGCTGCTACGAGCTTAGCAAGAACCGTTCTTACCTACGCATCAAAACCACAACGATTTTTCATCAAGTTTGCTGTTTTAACCTTCAACAAGGACCGGGCGTAGTCACCCTCGATTCAACTAAAGTTGGAGAAACACACACCCACTAGCCACCTGTGTGCGAGGCATGGCATTCGAACCAGTCTCATGAACGCGGTCATGTAATGTCGGTCTGGGCCGCTTCATCCAACAATACCGCCTAATCAAAACATGACATGCTGGTAAGCAGTATGACGATTATCGCCCACAACTCTTTGTGTTCTACTCATGCATATAACATCTAAGCATAGACCTGGCTCGGATGCCACTGTTGTGGAACACAGTATTTCAAAAAATTTACATACGATCATGCAAGATCTATCTATGTGATGCATAGCAACGAGCGGGAGAGTGTGTCCACGTACCCTCGTAGACTGAAAACGGAAGCGTTAAGTAACGCGGTTGATGTAGTCGAACGTCTTCACGATCCAACCGATCAAGTACCAAACGCACGGCACCTGTCGTCCCTCGTACTCTTGATCCAGCTGAGGCCGAGGGAGAGTTTCATCAGCATGACGGCGTGATGACAGTGATGATGAAGTTACTGACGCAGGGCTTCGCCTAAGCACTACAACGATATGATCGAGGTGGAAATATGTGGAGGGGGCACCGCACACTCCTAAACAATCAACTTGTATGTTCTAGGGTGCCCCCTGCCCCCGTATATAAAGGAGCATGGGGGAGGCCGGCCGGCCCTATAAGGCGCGCCCAAGGGGGGCAATCCTACTCCTAGTGGGAGTTGGATTCCCCCCTTTCCTAGTCCTACTAGGAGAAGAAGGAAGGAGAGGGGAAAGAGAAGGAAGGAGGGGGCGCCGCCCCTCCCCCTAGTCCAATTCGGACTAGGCCCATGGGGGGGGGCGCGGCCAGCACTTGGCATCCCCTCTCTATCCCCTAGGCCCAATAAGGCCCATTACTTCTCCCGTGGTTCCGATAACCCTTTCGACACTCCGATGTTTATCCGGGGACCCCCGGAACTCATCCGGTGTCCGAATAACATCGTCCAATATATCATTCTCTCGACCATTTCGAGAATCCTCGTCATGTTCGTGATCACATCCGGGACTCCGAACAACCTTCGATACATCAAAACACATAAACTCATAATACCGATCGTCATCGAACGTTAAGCGTGCGGACCCTACGGGTTCGAGAACTATGTTGACATGACCGAGATGCATCTCCGGTCAATAAGCAGTAGCGGAACCTGGATGCTCATATTGGCTCCTATATATTCTACGAAGATCTTTATCGGTCAAACCGCATAACAACATGCGTTGTTCCCTTTGTCATCGGTATGTCACTTGCCCGAGATTCGATCGTCGGTATCATCATACCTAGTTCAATCTCATTACCAGCAAGTCTCTTTACTCATTCCGTAATGCATCATTCCGCAACTAACTCATTAGTCACATTGCTTGCAAGGCTCATAGTGATGTGCATTACCAAGAGGGCCCAGAGATACCTCTCCGACAATCGGAGTGAAAAATCCTAATCTCGATCTATGCCAACTCAACAAACACCATCGGAGACACCTGTAGAGCATCTTTATAATCACCCAGATACGTTGTGACGTTTGATAGCACACTAAGTGTTCCTCCGGTATTCGGGAGTTGCATAGTCTCATAGTCATAGGAACATGTATAAGTTATGAAGAAAGCAATAGCAATAAACTAAACGATCATAGTGCTAAGCTAATGGATGGGTCAAGTCAATCACATCATTCTATAATGATGTGATCCCGTTCATCAAATGACAACTCATGTCTATGGCTAGGAAACTTAACCATCTTTGATTAACGAGCTAGTCAAGTAGAGGCATACTAGTGACGCCCTGTTTATCTAAGTATTCACACATGTACAAAGTTTTCGGTTAATACAATTCTAGCATGAATAATAAACATTTATCATGATGTAAGGAAATAAATAACAACTTTATTATTGCCTCTAGGGCATATTTGCTTCACCCCCCTCTCCGCGCTGCTAGTCCAAGCCCATCCACCTCCTCCCTCTCCCGTCGGCACTTTGTCCACGCTCCGGCGCTTCGCCATGGTCCGGAGCAAGATCACCTACTTGTTGGGGAACGCGGTATTTAAAAAAAAATTACCTACGATCACGCAAGATCTATCTAGGAGATGCCTTGCAAAAAGCGGGGAGAGTGTGTCTACGTACCCTCGTAGACCGAAAGCGGAAGCGTTTAGTAACGCGGTTGATGTAGTCGAACGTCTTCACGATCCAACCGATCCAAGTACCGAACGTACGGCACCTCCGCGTTCAGCACACGTTCAGCTCGATGACGTCCCTCGGGCTCTTGATCAAGTTGAGGCCGAAGGAGAGTTCTGTCAGCACGACGGCGTGGCGACGGTGATGATGAAGTTACAGCGCAGGGCTTCGCCTAAGCACTACAACAATATGACCGAGGTGTGTAACTGTGGAGGGGGCACTGCACACAGCTAAGACAAATCTTGGAGTGCCTTTGGGGTGCTCCTGCCCACGTATATAAACGAGGGAGGAGGAGGAGGCCGGCCTAGGAGGGGCGCGCCTATAGGGGGAGTCCAAATAGGATTCCCAATCCTAGTTGGAGTCCCCTTCCTTTTCCAAGAGGGGAGAGAGGGAAGGAGTAGGACAGGGAGAAGGAAAGAGAGGGGGCGCCGCCCCCTCCCTAGTCCAATTCAGACTTGCCATGGGGGGGCGCGCGGCCAACCCTTAAGGCCCTTCTCTCCTTTCCTGTATGGCCCATTAAGGCCCACTACTTCCCCCGGCGAATTCTCGTAACTCTCCGATAGTCCGAAAAATACGCGAATCACTCGGAACCTTTCCGATGTCTGAATATAGCCTTCCAATATATTGATCTTTACCTCTCGACCATTTCGAGACTCCTCGTCATGTCCGTGATCTCATCCGGGACTCCGAACTACCTTCGGTCATCAAATCACATAACTCATAATACAAATCGTCATCGAACATTAAGCGTGCAGACCCTACGGGTTCGAGAACTATGTAGACATGACCGAGACGCATCTCCGGTCAATAACCAATAGCAGAACCTGGATGCTCATATTGGCTCCTATATATTCTACGAAGATCTTTTTCAGTCAAACCGCGTAACAACATGCGTTGTTCCCTTTGTCATCAGTATGTCACTTGCCCGAGATTCGATCCTCGGTATCATCATACCTAGTTCAGTCTTGTTACCGGCAAGTCTCTTTACTCGTTCCGTAATGCATCATTCTGCAGCTAACTCATTAGTCACACTACTTGCAAGGCTCATAGTGATGTGCATTACCGAGAGGGCCCAGAGATACCTCTCCGATACACGGAGTGAGAAATCATAATCTCGATCTATGACAACTCAACAAACACCATCGGAGACACCTGTAGAGAATCTTTATAATCACCCATTTACATTGTGACGTTTGATACCACACAAGGTGTTCCTCCGGTATTCGGGAGTCGCATAATCTCATAGTTAGAGGACATGTATAAGTCATGATGAAAGCAATAGCAATAAAACTAAACGATCATTTATGCTAAGCTAACGGATGGGTCTTGTCCGTCACATCATTCTCTAATGATGTGATCCCTTTCATCAAATGACAACACATGTTTATGGTCAGGAAACTTAACCATCTTTGATTAACGAGCTAGTCAAGTAGAGGCATACTAGGGACACTCTGTTTTGTCTATGTATTCACACATGTACTAAGTTTCCGGTTAATACAATTCTAGCATGAATAATAAACATTTATCATGATATCAGGAAATATAAATAACAACTTTATTATTGCCTCTAGGGCATATTTCCTTCGGTCTCCCACTTGCACTAGAGTCAATAATCTAGTTCACATCGCATGTGATTTAACAACAATAGTTCACATCTTTATGTGATTAACACCCATAGTTCACATTGCCATGTGACCAACACTGGTTTACTAGAGTCGATAATCTAGTGCACATCACTATGTGATTAACACCCAAGAGTAATAAGGTATGATCATGTTTTGCCTGTGAGAGAAATTTTAGTCTACGGGTTTGCAATATTCAGATCCATGTGTATTTTGCAAATTTCTGTGTCTGCAATACTCTGCACGGAGCTACTCTAGCTAATTGCTCCCACTTTCAATATGTATCTAGATCGAGACTTAGAGTCATCCACATCGGTGTCAAAGCTTGCATTGACGTAACCCTTTACGACGAACCCTTTTATCACCTCCATACCCGAGAAATATTTCCTTACTCCTTTAAGGATAATTTTGACCACTATCCAGTGATCTACTCCTAGATCACTATTGTACTCCCTTGCCAAAATCATGCTAAGGTATACAATAAGTCTGCTACACAGCATAGCATGCTTTATAGAACCTATGACCGAGGCATAGGGAATGACTTTTCATTCTCTTTCTATTTTCTGCCGTGGTCGGGTTTTGAGTCTTTACTCAACTTCACACCTCGCAAAACAGGCAAGAACTCCTTCTTTGACTGTTCCATTTTGAGCTAGTTCAAAATCTTGTCATGGTATGTACTCATTGAAAAGAAAAACTTATCAAGCGTCTTGTTCTATCTCTATAGATCTTGATGCTCAATATGTAAGCAGCTTCACTGAGGTCTTTCTTTGAAAAACTCCTTTCAATCACTCCTTTATGCTTTCCAGAAAATTCTACATTATTTCCGATCAAAAATATGTTGTTCACATATACTTATCAGAAATGCTGTAGTGCTCCCACTCACTTTCTTGTAAATACAGGCTTCACCGCAAGACTGTATAAAACTATATGCTTTGATCAACACATCAAAGTGTATATTCCAACTCTGAGATGCTTGCACCAGTCCATTGATGGATCACTGGAGTTTGCACACTTTGTTAGCACCTTTAGGATTGACAAAACCTTCTTGTTCTATCATATACAACTCTTCTTTAAGAAATTCATTAAGGAATGCTATTTTGACATCCATTTGCAAGATTTCATAAAATGTGGCAATTACTAACATGATTCGGACAGACTTAAGCATCGCTACAAGTGAGAAAATCTCATCATAGTCAACACCTTGAATTTGTCAAAAACTTTTTGCGACAATTCGAGCTTTTTTGATAGTAACACTACTATCAGCGTCCGTCTTTCTCTTGAAGATCCATTTATTCTCAATGGCTCGCCGATCATTGGGCAAGTCAATCAAAGTCCATACTTTGTTCTCATACATGGATCCCATCTCAGATTTCATGGCCTCAAGCCATTTCGCGGAATCTGGGCTCATCATCGCTTCCTCATAGTTCGTAGGTTCGTCATGGTCTAGTAAGATGACCTCCAGAATAGGATACCGTACCACTTGGTGCGGAATGTACTCTGGTGACCTACGAGGTTCGGTAGTAACTTGATCCAAAGTTTCATGATCATCATCATCATTAAATTCCTCACTAATTGGTGTAGGCATCACTGGAACTGATTTCTTTGATGAAGTACTTTCCAATTTAGGAGAAGGTACAATTACCTCATCAAGTTCTACTTTCCTCCCACTCACTTCTTTCGAGCGAAACTCCTTCTCTAGAAAGGATCCATTCTTAGAAACGAATATCTTGCCTTCGGATCTGTGATAGAAGGTGTACCCAACATCTCCTTTGGGTATCCTATGAATACATATTTCTCAGATTTGGGTTCGACCTTATCAGGTTGAAGCTTTTTCACATAAGCATCGCAGCCCCAAACTTTAAGAAATGACAGCTTAGGGTTCTTGCCAAACCATAGTTCATAAGGTGTCGTCTCAACGGATTTAGATGGTGCCCCATTAACGTGAATGCAACTGTCTCTAATGCATAACCCCAAAACGATAGTGGTAAGTCGGTAAGAGACATCACACTTCAAAAAAATACACTTCCGTGATGATACTTCTTTGTCACAGTAGGTCACATTTTCTGTCATGCATGTACATCCATGACAAATTTATGACAGAATCAAGATAGTCATACCTGTGCTGTCGTAGAAGTGTTCCATGACATTACCAAAATTATCATCACGGAAGTGTCCACTTCCATGACGATAAATCGCGCGTCACAGAAGTGCTTTCGTCTAGGGTGACCGACACGTGGCATCCACCGTAACGGAACGCCGTTAAGCTATCGGGTCTGGTTTTGGATCCGATAACCCATTAACAGCCCCGACCAATGGGGATTTTCCACGTGTAAAATCATCATTGGCTGGACGAAACACGTGTCGGCTCACCGTTAGGACAGATGTCGTCCAATCATTGGTCCCAAAGCACCTATGATACGTTGACACGTGGCACGGCCCAACAGAGGCCCATTCTTGTGAAAAGGCCGGCCTGTTTGACTTGGTCAAAAGGTGGCAGGCCGGCCCACGGCAAGCCTATTAACGGCCTATTCGCATATAGCCCATTTACAGCCCGCTAACCTAGGGCCCGTTTACGGCCTATCCGAATTAGGCCCAGTAGTGTCATCTGGGCCGTCCAATATAATTCTAGCCCATTTTAACTTCCGACCCATGTATGGCGCATGACGTCTTTCGGCCCATATGAGGCCCTTAGTAACCCTCGGCCCCTTAACGACCCGTGGTAAAACTGGCCTGTAACGAACAGTGTATCACTTTATACCCATTAACGGCCCATTGTTCCGTTGGGCCGTTTCCAGCCCATGTTATCTTTCGGTCTTCTCAGGGCCCATTTATTCTTGGGCTCATTTCCAGCATTCGGTTATTTACGGCCCGTTACTGTCATTTTCTGCTTGTGAGCCAAATTCAGCCCATGGTTACAGTCGGCCCGTTTGTGGCCCGTTAATACGTTGGGCCGTTTTCATGTCAAAAAAACCCGTTGGGCTATTTTCATAGAGTTATCAAATATGGCCTATCAACGGCCCGTTATTGTCCATGAATAGTATGACCCATGATTGGTGAAATGATGATACGCCCCGTAGAAGGCCCATGGATCCTACGGCCCGTAAAAGGCCCATGAATCATACGGCCCGTAGAAGGCCCATGGATCCTATGGCCCGTATAGAAGGCCAATGGATCCTACGGCCCATAGAAGGCCCATGGATCATACGGCCCGCAGGACGCCCATGGTTACAACAGTTCGTGTGTTGCCATGATTATTTTGGCCTAGTTTCCAAAAATAGGTTATTGTGGCCACTAGAAAAACACAGAAAAAGAACTGCAGTGACTACAAGCAAACAACTAAACAAGACAATAAGGAAATAAATAAGCAAGCAATTAACGCTAGCCTATTACCGCTATTACACATATTACATCCACTAGGCATCAAAGTCCACCACCAGTGCAAATATAGGGAACAAAGCAGCATATTACATACACTGGCCGTCAAAATTGGCCATCAGTGCAAATAAACACGGCAGCAAAACAAGAGCATAACTGAAACAACTTCAGAAGAGCTCAAGAAACGTGGTATCCACCATGCTGGCAATAAGCTTAGCAAGTTTATTAGCTTTGTCCTGTTTGGCGCTAAAATCCTCCAACGCTTGCTGTTGCACCAGAAAGTATGCATCTAAATGCTCCAGGGAATTCCGCAGTCCTTCCGCTTCTTGTCGCAGCATAGCTGATCGATGTCTTTCAGCTTGTAGTTGAGACTCAAGAAACTGAACTGATTCAGACAGTGAGTTTGAATAGCTTGTGCAAGCGGTAGTGGCCAGTAACTCGAACACTAAACCAAGATAGGACTTTGGGGTTGTCTCACTGTCATGGAGATAGTCTTCCTTAGCTGTTTTATCAACTTTGTTGGAGACCAACAAGGATGTGTCACTATCCTGAACCTTATCTGCATTACTTCCTTTACCATTGCTTAATAAGGCACTCTTCCCCAATATTCTGTCAGCATTCTAAAAGAAGAAACAAGCAGACACATAACAGGTTTAACATGTACTACTATATGAAACTCATTTCGTGAACCAGTTCATTACTAAGGTGGACAGGATTAAACTACCAAGTCTTCTATTGCCAAGTACTAGTACATAATAAAAGCATCAAACAAACATATATCTATGTCCTATGGTCACTGCATTGTCTTGCCAAATCAAAATAGAGACACGGTTCAAATCATATCAGTTCAAGACAAAGCAGCAGTGAAAGAATACAAAGCGTGGGAAACTACACGGCACAACAAGATTTCAGATGGGTACCACGGGTCTACATGTACAACAACACTATTTGCTCTGTTGTGATGCTAGTAATGTGCATGATATGAGAAGTCAACTGTATACACAATTGAAATTGAAATCCACAGAGCTATTGATAAGAGCAAGCCTGTTAAAGAAACATGTGTGAACATACGTGCTGTGCCATTGGAGTTTCGAATGGATCCTTCAATTTAGAAATAAGTTTGTATGAGTAAATATAGTGATACAAGAGCAAATCAGTATGCACGATAGCAATCATAGTTAAAAAAGGCGCACCTAAGCGAGCGCTTAAGCGCGCCTAGGCTCTAGGCGTTGGCGAAACGCATTGCGCATAACTACGCTTAATCTGTGCATAACTACACATAAGCATGCGCTTTGGTCAGTAAAGCGCAAGGCAGTGGCAAAACGCACAATTAATGCCTAGCGCTTTTTGGAACTATGATAGCAATGGAATCTTAAATTAGAACAGTTGTTCTTCAGGTTTAGGCACTTGTTCTACATGAATAGAGTACAGTAAGACGCAAGAATATAGTACTTAAAATAGAAAATGAGCTCATAGACCTTACCACATTCTTGGTTCGGGATCAGTACAAAACAAGGCATTCCCAGTCATCGTCCAGTAAATGTGTCTCAGGAGAACGTAAGGGAATTTGATGAGTTTCTTTGCCGGTGAAGTACGTTTTCTTTAGGTAATTCCGATACTGCCACCAAGCATTCTTGAAGATAGCAGAGGTATTAGCACAGGTTACCTCATCCTGAGTTTCCAAATCGGTCCTTCTCTATAGAGAAAAATGGGAAAATTTGCTGTATTATAACCATCATGGAGGTAGGATGTATCGGACAAAGCAAAGTAATTGCTATGAATAACATTACTTACACATAACTCCTGGACAAACACCTACAACTGGCATTTTCCTTCATCTTCAGTATAATATTCCAAGATGGGAAGATACGCACATACGATTTAACAACATCAAATGTGATAGATGCTAAACTACGACTAGCTGGTTGTGCTTCCTCCACAGGAATAGGCGTACTAACTGGTGGAGTTGGGGTTCGCCGTGGTAGTACTGGCCCTTTGGGCACTGGAGCTGCCTAACTAACTGCTCTTGTTTGGGAGCTCTGTGGTGGAGATGGTGCTGTGTCAACAGGAACTGGGTTACTATTTGCTGGGGTTGGGGTTAGATTGGGTGAAGCTGGTTCTCTGTCCATCGCAGTAGGGGTACAATCTGCGAGAGTTTGGGTTATGTGTGGCAGGGCTGGTTCTCGTGCATGTACAACCGGGGTGCTATCTCCACCAAGAGGTAGCACTGTTTTATTTGAAGAGCATGTTTTTAGTCCGCTAGATGCTGGCATCACCCGCTCCAATTCAAATGGCTGATAAACAGGAAACATAGTTGAATGTACAGACATTGTATGAGAGACAGATGCAATAGATAGTGTGGAAAAAAGAGGACATGAAATAGTTGACATGTATATTGTTTAACTAAAACGGATAGCATGACATAATTTCACATAAATGATGTCTATCTAAACTGGATAGCATAGCATAACATAATTCAAAGATATGATGAATAACTAAAACGCCGTGCCAAGGTAGAGCATACACCACGGTGGGGGAATAGGGCTGGTCATCTGTCTCTAAATCCATCTCTAAGGAGCTATCGAGACCCAACAAGAGATCTGCTTCGACAGGTAGCACTGTCTACTCTGAAGGCCTTGTTTTCACTCCAGATTTTTCAATCTCCCACACAAATGGCTGATTCACAGGAAGAGTAGTTTAATGTACAAACATTGTCGACAAATGGAAATGTAATGAAGAAAAGGATGGGCAAGATATCATTCAAATATATGATGTCTGGTTAAACAGGATGGCATTGCACATTTCACATATATTATGGCTAGCTAAAAGACATGAGACTGCATAATTCCCATATATGATATAGAAACTAAACAGGTGGCGACAGAACATGTCTAAACTAAGCAGATGACATATATGATGTCAAAAGTAGGCACTGCAAGGCAACATATGCATGATATGACTAACATCATCTTGCCAAGGTAGAGCAAACACCTTGGGGGGTAAATAGGAGTGGTCAGCGGCGTCTGAATCCGTCTGGATTACAATCTGGAGAGGGGTGGGGAGGGTTTGCCATTGAACCCACCATGGAGCGATGTCTGCATGACATTGTATTGCCGCGCAAAACTCTTCTCTTTTTCTCTACATGTTCAGCATGACTGTGTACAATATCTGACATGCATACGAAAAAATATGGTGAGATTATGTAAGGAGAGCATGCAGAAATTTAGAGTGATGGTAACAACCAGTGGATGGATCCAAAAATAATGATAGCAGGCTGATGATTGCTTTAATTTAATAAAAAGACAGATGATGATTGCTTTACTATTTGTTTCCCACCCAAGATGAACAACATAGGCATACCCTAGGTGAACCAGATATTAGACAGAGATACTATTCATTGCTTCCTCGAAATGTGCCCCACAACTAATTTAGAACCCAAGTTTGAACATTAATTTGGACCTCACTTGGAGTCCAAGAGGTGAACAGGACGATAAAGTAGCAGGTAATTTTAAGCAATGCATAACATAAGCAGAATCAAAAGAGTGCGACCTCTCTTGTGGACCCATGTACTCCTCAGGTTCATCTGCTAAGCCGATGATGGTTATGCCGTTGCGGTGGGTGCCGGTGGCAGGGAAGGAGATCTGAGGTGGCGAAAGACGGTCAGGAATCGTGATGACTGGTTTGGTGGATGTTTCTGTCGATGGAGCAGTTCAGGTGAGGTGGACAACGTCGCGGCATGAGCAGGACAAACCACACAAAGTTCCCTTCGACACCTACTTGTAATTGAAGTAATTCTGTAAGGGCTCATTTGGCTTGCATGATTCTAAAAACGCAGGGATAGGAAAAACACCGGAATAGGATAGGAATGCTCATGGTAAACAGAGCATTTGTAAACACAGGATTTCTGTCAACTTGGGTGTTTGGTTTACAGGAATTGGAAGAGCAGAGGAATGCAAAGAAATATGGCCAAAATAAAGTGAAACCATATGAAAGCGTGTCCACTTAGAATGTTATTCTGCCACTAATGCACTTGGTCCTGTTTTCATGCATAGGATTTTGAAAAGTAGGTCCAGGTGGATGTTTTGCTTCATTCCTTTCAACAAAATGCATGAATAATTGAATAGTAGAGTGCCATTGGAAAATTCCCTATTGCTATGTTTTTCCGTCGAACCAAAATAGCCCTAATGGATCGACATGAATGTATAGGAATAGGTGATGCAACAAGTGTACAACCTCTTTGTCGTAGCCGTGTCGACCTCAGCATCATTGGGTTGGTCGCTGAAGCAGTTGAGGCAGAGGTGGCTGTCGGAGGTGTGGTGGAAGATCTGAGGAATCTGTAGACAGCGTCCAGGGCAGTGCTCTGTTGTGATGGATCATTCTGTTGTCGGAGCAGCTCCGGTGAGCCGTAAGACGTCAAGGCCGAAGCAACACAAGACAGACATCGTCAATCTCAAGTGGGATTCTAATAGCATCTCCAATAGATGATGTAAAATAGATGTAAAATTTACATCACCAAAAACCACCTGACTACAACAGATGAGGTAAAAACTGTTGACTCTGAACTTAATTGTCGAAACTGAAATTTACTGTGGAATCTGAATGTTACTGTCGAAACTGAACACAATGGTAGCAGAGAGGCACTTGACATGTAGTTTAGGGAGGGCCTGCAGTTTATCTTCAACCTGCACCCCCATGAGCCGCCAGCCACCACCAGCCAAACCGCCGGCCCCAGCGCCGCCTCGCCGCCCTGAAACAACTCCCCACCACTAATCCGCCGCCGCCCCGTCCAACCCTATAGGCCCCCCGCTGTCGGTGTCAAAACCGGCGGATCTCGGGTAGGGGGTCCCGAACTGTGCGTCTAGGATCGATGGTAACAGGAGACGGGGGGCACAATGTTTACCCAGGTTCGGGCCCTCTCTATGGAGGTAATACCCTACTTCCTGCTTGATTGATCTTGATGAATATGAGTGTTACAAGAGTTGATCTACCACGAGATCGTAATGGCCCATGGCCTACGTGTAACCCTAGAAGTCTAGCCTATGGGTATATGGTAATGAATGCGTCCTATCCGGACTATGCTCTCCGGTTTATATAGACACCGGAGAGATCTAGGGTTACACGAGGTCGGTTACATGAGAAGGAATCTTCATAGTCGGTCGCGTAGCTTGCCATCCACACCAAGGAGAGTCCAATCCGGACACAGGTATAATCTTTGGTCTTCATATCTTCATAGCCCATCAGTCCGGCCCAACAGATAATAGGCCGGACGCCCGAGGACCCCTTAGTCCAGGACTCCCTCAGTAGCCCCTGAACCTGGCTTTAATGACGAGGAGACCGGCGCGCAGTTTGTCTTCGGCATTGCAAGGCGAGTCCCCCCACTTTCGAACTCCAATATAGCCTTCGGACATGATGATTGTATCCGGACCTGTGTATATAATCGTAGAAAATACAATACTCCACGAGTCCAATCTGCGGATAATTGTTTATGGTACTGTATCACGCCTGCCCGGTTATTATTTCCAACCGTTGGCTAGCCCATCGCCTCACGTCTCGAGAAGCGGTTTTATTGGCACGTCTTGTCAAAGTAGAGATCGTGTCCCCTTATTCACGGGATTTTCAATAATATTGGTACGGATATCCCAACCGTCCCTGGGTACAACTCTTTGAGGATAGATAAGTTTAATGACCCAGGAGGGGACGGTCGACATTCTGGGCCTTTATATAGGGAGACTTGTCCTTTTCTTCCACGCTTGCTTCTTCCTCAACTCCAGCCACCTCGAGTTCTAGCCCTCGAGTCCTAATCACCACCAGCCCCAATCATGTCTGGGTCCAGCTGTTCAGGCCGATGGGTGGCCTCTTCCGTCACGGAGGAGGATATTGTGAAGCTCCATGTAGCGAGGTACCTGACCCCAGAAATCCTTCATTGGCTTCCTGCCGAGGGGCAGATTATTCCCACCCCCAAATCCGGCGAGAGGGTGGTATTTGTGTCCCACTTCCTCCATGGGTTAGGGTTCACACTTAACCCCTTCGTCCCGGGGCTCATGTTCTACTATGGGCTAGATTTTCACGATCTGGCCCCGGACTCCGTTCTCCTCATCTCGACATTTATCGTCACGTGTGAGGCCTTCCTCCGGATTCCTCCGTACTTTGCTTTGTGGCTCAAGACTTTTGATGTGAGGCCGCGGGCGATAGAGGGGGAGCAGGAGGAGTGCGGCAGCGTTGTAATAAACAAGCTTGCCAGCGCGGGTTGGTTTGAAGGATCCTTCACTGAGTCTTCCGAACTATGGCAGCAGAGGTGGTTTTATGTTAACGAGCCGCGGGGCTCCAAGTGGGCGGCTACGCCTGCGTTCCGACCCGGCCCTCCGACTTAGCTTGCTTCATGGATCAACAAGGGGTTGGACTAGGGATCCGCTAATGAGGTGCATGCTCTGCAAGGTCGCATCCGGAGCCTTACTGAGAAGGGCATCGATCTTGTGAACGTCATTCAGGTAATGCTAGTCCGCCGGATCCTGCCGTGTCAACGGCGGCCTCTCCGTATGTGGGAGTTCAATCCAGAAGGGCGGCGGACTCTTCAGCACTTCTTCGGTACTACACATGAAGGAATGTGGAAGTTATATTTCGGGGAGCGAGAGCAATGGCCAGACACCACCGAAGACGTCGGCCTCGACTGCAACAATCCGAATACTCCGGTAAGTATTCAATCCCCGCACACCTTTCATTCAAGCATCTCTTGACAAGACACTAAACAACCTGCCCTTATACAGGACTGGATAAAGAAAGCGGTGTTAATCTGGTGTCCGGCACCCCTTCCCGAAGACCCTGCGTCTGCCCTACTAATGCAGATGTTGATCCCGACACCATACCTGGTATCTACAAAGGGGGGCGAGAGCGGGGAGCCCAAAGGAGACGCCTGCCACGGCAAAAAGCGGGCTGCTTCTGGAGGCCCGGAGGGGAAACCTTCCAAGAAAGGAAAAATGCCATCGTCGGTCGGCTTGAACTGGGCAAGCGATGTTGATGTAGAGCTTGATGATGAGGACGAACCTCTGGCCCGGCCATAAGTGAAGCGGGGTACTTTAACCATACCTCATTCCTTTCTTATTACTGAAATAACCCTCCGGCATATGTGCAGCCTCGCAGGTTAACGCCTGGTGTTTCTCAATCGTCCTCCTCCTCGGGAGACCTTCTTCCGGAGATGATGGAGAGTGACACGCCTTCTCCGGCCTCCTCGCCCAACAGGGCGGATGATCTTGAGGTGGCATCCCAGAGGGCTTCTCCCAACCGGCAAGTAGCGCAGGAAACAAGGAAGGAGCTACCTGAAGGGATCAAGGATGACGACCCCAAACTGTACGGGTTACAGCCGGAGACAATGCTGGAGGCGGGTGAACAGGTTCCTTCAAAGGAATGTCGTGCTCCGGCAGCGGTGTTCGAAGACCCAGGACTACCGGAGACGCTGACAAACATGCTGCAACGAGCGTCCGTTTCAGAGAAGCACCGTGCCTTAATGGTTACGGTGGTCGAAAAAGTTGTATCCGCGAAGAGCGGGTTGAACGAGGCTTTTACGAGCCTTCTGAGAAGTTTTGAGGTTTGTGATGTAATGTTGCCAATTGAATAATATTGACAGAATGCACCTGTTGTGTATGCAGTAGCCCCCGAGACTCGGATCGCCTTCCGAAGGAAGTGATCGGAGGATCGAAAAGATATTTTCAGGCACTAACCTTGGTTTATTTTGGAATGCAGGCTGTCTCCCTCCTATCGCTGCCCTAAATTCGGAGGTAATCGAACTGCAGCGAAAGCTAGATATTGCAGAGGATGACGTTGCTTTAATCAACAGGCGTCTTGACGACTCGTAAGGTATATATGTCGAGCATTCCTTACACCAATGTGCTTGTAATGTAAGCCTGACTCTGAAGAGACTTTGACATAAAATCTGCATTAATGCAGATGGTGCTGCCACCGTGGAAGTCCTTCGGGTGGAGCAGGACCGGGCCAAGGAGCAGGCCCAGTTTAGTAACGCGGCTGCCAAAAAGGCATCGGCTGACTTGAAGGCCGAACAAGCCGCGCGGCGCCAGGACAAGGAGGCCATGTCCACCATGGCACGCGAGTTAGAGAATGCGGCCGGCCACTGTAAACTTCTTGAGAAGGAAAATGAAGCCAAAATGGCTGAACTTGACAAGGCCTTACAAGAGGCGAGAGAAGCGCGGTCTGAATCCAGAGAAGCCCGTGAGGAGATCCGGCAAGCTGGGGAGATTGTGGCTGGCAAGCCCTTTTTGCTACAGGCTAAGTTCGACGATCCGAACTATGCTCAGCTTAACCAAGTATGGAGTTCTCCAGACAATTTTTTAGACTTGCCGAAGAGTTCTTCCGATGCGGCGCAGTTTTATCAAGCGCAAGAGGGGTATGCAATGGAGAAGCTTTTCTGGTTGCAATTCGGCGCGTCGAAGCGCCCTCTGTTGTTGAATGAACAGATGTCCCAGTGGGCCGAGCTGCATAGGATATCCAGCGCTGCCATGAAGAACGTCATAGTCCGTTTGTGGCCGACTGAACCTGTTCCGAGTAGTTACTTCGGCTTGGTGCAGCGGCTTGCTGACGCGGTGCCGCGTATCGACGCTGTGAAGCGGTCGGCGTGCATTGAAGGTGCACGAATGGCCTTCGCCCGTGTCAAGACATTCTGGGGGAAGATGAAGGCCATCAATATTGCGACGAAGAGTCCACCTGAAGGCAAGGACTGTCTGGAACCGGAGCATTATTTTGGAGACGTCCTAGAGGCCGCCCGCTTGATAGAGGGTCAGTGCTCGAAATACATAATATTCGAGTGATGTGTACGAGGGTTGTAACAGACAACTTTATAGTTAATCTATTTGTTTTTTGAAAGTTTGTATTCCTCCTGTGCGGCCATTTTAATAAAATTTGAAAGTTTTCCAGTCGTCGGCTTCGGCCCCCTCGTAGGAAATACGGGGGTGTTCGGAAAAGCATTGAATCACTCTTTATCCAACGTCTTGGTCCATAAACGAGGTGACAATGCAGTGAACCAGGCAATCGGACTATAGGGCGTTAACACTTTCACTTAGCCATAGGAGTTTTATGGTGGGTCTATGACATAGCCCTTGGTATGTACGCGGCGTATCATAATATTGTGCCTTACATGTTTTAATCGGAAAAAGATCCTTCGTGTGACACGAAGAATTGCTAAAGATTCGAATAAGTCGTCAAGGGGTTGACCAGCTCTTGCCGCATCATGACAGTCAGTTTTCGGCTTTCCCTACTGAGGTGCTCATCCGGTCAAAGCCAGGGCACAATCGCAGTAGTTCTCCCTTTACTACCCTAGCCGATAGAACGGAACGTAGGGTAGCAAGCATAGGATCCGGGCAACCCAACTATTTACCAAAGACAATGATTCAGAGCTGATGCATATAATGCCAAACTTGCGACGCCGAAGTATTCTATAGAGCTGTTCGGACTTTTATTGGCGACTCATTTGTTCCCATACCGAGCCCCTGGCTGGTTATGCCGAGGTGCGTCTTGTAACATCGCCGTTGCGGCCGTGCTCATTGTAAAAAGAGTATAGAAGATTAGTTCAGATGAAGTTTACTGGGAGTGGAGAAATAAACCAATGATAAAAATATATATAAAAAGAAGAGAAAAACCACAACCCGGCTATTTGACATGCTCGGGGTCGGGAACGGAGGAAAAAGGCATAGTACAGGCTCAGAATAAATAGTGCGGTCTACAAAAAGCTATTTTGGACCTCCTGTCACACGTCTACGCCGCCCGTCCTCTGGGAGCGGAGTCCTTAACTGAAGTAACCCTGTAGGTGAGTGTGCGGACCCAAACTCCGACAGAGTCCGTTGTATATGCAGTCCTGTCGGTCACCTGTTTATAATAAAGAAAAATAAAGAAAATGGATAAAAAACGTTACGGGGATGCTTGCAGGGTTGTCTGTATTGTGCTTCCGCCGATGCCCATGATATCTTGAGCGCGTAGTGGTGTACGCATGGTGTAAATCCTGCCATCATAGTGGGTGGGTGGCGGAAGCCAAACTACTATTTCCGCTTCGGTAGTGGTCGAACGTCGGAGGGAAACTGCTTCTGGCCCCCGGTGTTCGGATGGCGAGCCTTGCCGTTGTCTTTATTGCTTGATGGCCTTCTCCCTTTGTATTCGGCATTAAGCTTGCCTGCCTGCTTGAAGACCCAACAGTTTCTATTGGTATGATTAGCTGGCTTATCAGGGTGGCCGTGAATCTGACAGGGTCGGTCCAATATCCTGTCAAGGGCAGTTGGTATGAAGGTCGTCTCCTTGAGCCAAGTGGATATGGAGGAGGAAGGCCTCAATCCATACTGCGGGAT
Organism: Triticum aestivum; assembly: GCF_018294505.1. Taxonomy (NCBI): domain Eukaryota; kingdom Viridiplantae; phylum Streptophyta; class Magnoliopsida; order Poales; family Poaceae; genus Triticum; species Triticum aestivum. The sequence continues at coordinate 188,463,765 of NC_057814.1, forward strand.
CTGTTGTTCTATCGTATGATTTGATGTTGATGGGTTTAAACCCGCCTGGCAATTCATGCTCCATTACTTCGTTGGTGAAGCAAAGAGGGTGTGTGACTCCTCTATGTTGGGCCACACTGTGAAGCACCTCCAGCGGACTCCGCTTACGGTTTCGGACCGAGCGTGCTCGGGTCTGTTGCGTCCGAATTAATAACCGTTATTACTGGCCAGGGCATGTCTGCGCGGTCTATGTGTCGATTTTGTGTGTCCTGTTCTACCCTCCGGGTCTTGTGGATGTCGGGAGTGTTCCCCCGAGCTTCTTTAATCTTGCTTGGATGGCCGGATGGGTTGGTATGGTGCTCTGCTGGGGCTGCTGCTTTGCCCAGACCGAACTGTGGTCGGCCTACCAGCTTATTCGATGGTGGTGTGGGCTCCAAAGCCTTGCCATCATATTGCGGGAGCCACCTACTGTTGTGGTGGCTCTTGTCTGGGACGCTAGGGCCGTATTCTTCGGCGGCCAGGACCTTGGTCCATCTATCGTTCAGCAAATCTTGGCTCACTTGAAGCTGCAGCTGCTTCCTCCTTAGGCTCCTTGCAGTGGCTATGAGCCGGCGTTTAAAGCGCTCCTGTTCTAGAGGTTCCTCTGGCACGGTGAATTCCTCGTTGCCGAGGCTCTCTTCTTCCTCGGAGAGTGGAAGATAATTACTATCCTCTAAGTCTCCGTATGTGCCCTGTTCATCAGGGCTAACCTGCCTGCTTTCCTGGTCTTCCTATTCGGATCCTGTCTCAACAGGGTCTTTGTTGTCCGGAGTATTATCACCTCCGATGCTAGTATTGTTTTCGCCTGAGTGACGTGACTTAGAGTGGTGCCGGTGTTCGGACTGTGTACCAGGAGATCTATCCTCGACTGGATCCTCCTTGTCATCATCGTGATCGTTGTTGGGTGTGTCTATCATACAGACGTCATACCAGGAAGTGGTCGCCCCGTGTCTAGCGGACAATAAGCTTTGGCTTTGCCCCTCATCGTCGTCCGGACCGTCGATGTCTTTAGAGCACGGGTCAGGCGTGTTGGTTGGGTCTTCGACGGTGGCTATGAAGTGGGTGGCGGGTGGGAAGCAAAATTCTCCATCATCCGATGTAAGGTCGAACCGAACATAGTTCGGCGACGAGCCGTCTGCCAGGGATAGGTTGTTTAGTGAGTTTAGTAGGTCGCCCATGGGCGAGTGTTGGAAGATATCTGCGGCGCTGAACTTGAAGATCGATAGCCGATCGACTTAGGTATCCGCGGGCTCGCAGGGTTCGAAACTCGATACCGGAGACAAGTCCGGGGTTCCGTTGATGCAAGTATCGTACGAAGTGGAATCTGCATGCGGCTCCAACGCCGCCGAATTGGTAGCCCCCGTGATGGGGTTGAGTTTCCCATCTTCGGACGAATTGATCTGCTCCGAATCTAAGGCCAGAGTTGTTACATGAGCTATCTTCTGGATGCGGCCCGATGACAGGTTTAAGCCATGTTCATCGGGGCGAAGGGGAGCGGTTGCCGCGGTCTCGAATCCGTCGAAGATCAAGTGTCCACGGATGTCCACGACGTAGTTCAAGCTTCCGAATCTGACCTGATGGCCAGGGGCATAGCTATCGATCTGCTCCAGATGGCCGGGCGAGTTGGCCCGCAGTACGAAGCCGCCGAATACAAAGATTTGTCCGGGGAGGAAGGTTTCTCCCTGGACCACGTCATTACTGATGATTGAAAGGGCCATCAAACCTTTCGTCGACGGCACAGTGGAACTCTCAATGAAAGCACCAATGTCGGTGTCAAAACCGGCGGATCTCGGGTAGGGGGTCCCAAACTGTGCGTCTAGGATCGATGGTAACAGGAGACGGGGGACACAATGTTTACCCAGGTTCGGGCCCTCTCTGTGGAGGGAATACCCTACTTCCTGCTTGATTGATCTTGATGAATATGAGTGTTACAAGAGTTGATCTACCACGAGATCGTAATGGCTAAACCCTAGAAGTCTAGCCTATGTGTATATGGTAATGAATCCGTCCTATCCGGACTATGCTCTCCGGTTTATATAGACACCGGAGAGATATAGGGTTACACGAGGTCGGTTACATGAGAGGGAATCTTCATAGTCGGTCGCCTAACGTGCCTTCCATGCCAAGGAGAGTCCAATCCGGACACGGGTATAATCTTCGGTCTTCATATCTTCATAGCCCATCAGTCCGGCCCAACAGATAACAGGCCGGACTCCCGAGGACCCCTTAGTCCAGGACTCCCTCACCCGCCCCCACCCTGAACCCTAAGATAGATAGTGGGGTACCTCTCCGGCGAGCCCCCTTCCCTGCTGCGGGTGGTTCTTCCTTAACTCCGGCGAGCCCCCCCTGAAAATCGACTGACCCAAAAGTTGATTCAGTCGACTGAAGTGTAGCTAAATCGGAGAAGAGCAGCAGCACGAGTGAGGGGAAGAGCAGCAGCAGCAGCGCGAGCGAGCGAGCGAGAGCCGGAGCAGCAGCAGCTGGGCAAGCGATCGAGCGAGAGCCGGAGTAGCAGCAGCAGCAGCGCGAGCGAGCGAGAGCCGGAGCAGCAGCAGCAGATCCGTCTGGTATGGATGCCGCCGCCGAAGGGGCCTCGCACTGGGGGAGAGCCGCCGTGGAGATGCCGCCCGTGGCGCCGGCTTCAAGGTAGCCGCTCCATGGGGGTGCGGGATGGAGCACCGTCGGCGCCGGGAGGTTGAGCTAAGGAGAAGGTGCGATGCGATGAGTGTACAACCTCTTTGGTGGTGCCGAGTAGGCCTCGGCTTCGTCCGAGGAGTCGGTGAGGATGCTGCGGTTCCGGTGGAGCAGGTTAAGGCGGCGCTATGGGGATGGAGCAGCCGTGATGGACGAGGCGATCATCGGAGCAGCTCCTTGGAGGTGGAGGACGGGGCGGCTGAACCGGCGGGATGACGAGATGGACGACGGATCCTCATCCGGGGAGGTGGACGAGGGACATCGAGCTGTTGCGGTGGACGACGTCATCGCGGAAGAGGCTCCGGCTGGGCAGGAGTGAGGTGGCGGACAAAGGAGGGTGGGGTTTCACGGCTGGAGCGGAGAGGTTATGGCGGCCTGGGATTTCGAATGACAAAAAGGAGGCGATGGGAGGGGGTGAACCATGGCTTAGGGACGCGCTTGTCCAAAATGTAGGGTGTGTTACAAAAGTACCCCCCACCGATTTGAACTAGCGGCCCTTTCGGCTCAAGGTTAGAAGGGGGATTTCGCGTGTCGGGATTTGGCAGCTGGAGGGAGTTTTCGCGCGCGTTGTAATTTCGGGATAGCAAGGCGCGGGTTGTGAAGGCGCCAGTTTTGGGAGCACGATATCTGAATTTTCGGGATATAACAAGGCGCGGGTTGAATTTTAGGGACAAGCTAACGTGTAATATTTTACTTGTACGTACCAAATCAATTCGCACTTCCCTCAACCAAAAAGAAAACGAAAAAATAGAACTATTCACACCACACAAAGAGAGAGTCGTGCCCGTTTTACTATAAAAATGCTATTCAAAGCTACTCCCTCCTTCCATCTATATAGGGCCTAATGCGTTTTTTGATGCTAACTTTGACCAAATATTAGAGCAATAATATATGACATGCAACTTACACAAAGCACACCGTTAAATTCGTCTATGAAAGGTTCTTTCAATGATATAATTTTCACATTGTGCATGTCATGTACTATTTATCTTGTCAATAGTCAAAGGCGGTATTAAAAAACGCATTACGCCCTATATAGATGGAAGGAGGGAGTATGAATCCATGTTATATCCAATTAATTTTTTTCGCTTGTTGTATAATGCATGTAACCTACTCATACCAACATTTTAGTGCATTCGAAATGTCTATACTACCGCTGCAATTCGAACTGAATTTGAATTCGTTTATCTATTTCAATAAGAATCTTTAATCATGATTCTTGCCAACTTCAACCATCATTCGTGTATTACCTTAATAACACACCACATGATTACTATAGAGATAGATATGAACTATGTGTACTCCATGAACTCGAATTCTATTTTTTGAATACACTTGATGTTGATTCCAAATAATAGTACATTTGATGTACTAACTATATATTCATAATCTAAACCATGTTCCATATGTGTACACCGTGTTTATTACACATACTATAGTGCCCCGCCCCCTACATTATGACAAGTATTTAGACCTGAGCTGCAAAAGCCACACATTAGCCCAAATTATGATCAATGTTCCATATATTATACGTTGTACTAGCAAGATGCCCATGCGTTCCACAGAACATCAACATGATCAAGGGGAGGCCTAATTTGCAAATATGGAGAGGGGTGTGGGTATCTTTTTTCAAAATTGCCATAGTTTCCTTCCTATCTGTCAGATATAAATCGGATGGCCTATATTGCAGGATGGCAGGCACACCATCATCAACAACTCCGTTTTTTATAAGAGTAGAGATAAAATATATTATATGTAGTATAACATGTTCATAACCACACCATGTGTATCACCGTTATATATATTCACACATGCGTCGGTTTAAAACACTACGATAAATTCTTCAAATACCCGAATTCGCTTTTTATAATGAAGTATGATCTCTATTCGTCTTTTACACCCACATAATCCTCTTATCTTTGTAGCTAACTAGCGCTAACTTTCTCTTGTGCATGCACACGCCCGTATCCCTCTCACCCTCCCTCAGCATTCTCTAGCTCCATCGCGCAAATTCGTCTTTTCACTTTAGGTCGTTCACCCACGGTGTGTGTAGGCCCCCTAGCTCCTTCTTTACGGCACACATCGATTGATATGTCTCTCCAGCCAGGTGTGCCTAGCACAAAACACAAGCTTCCCCTCTTCTCTTATCACTGTCCATGCCTCACTCCCACCACTCTTTTCATCGATCTCGTACTCGCACACTCCTCCCCCTCGATATAGTATGACTCTCGTACCACCTCCTAGATGCATCCCTCTCTCTCTATCCTTCTCCCCGTGCCTCATTTGCTTCTAACACACACATGCATGTATACCGATCGATCTCCCAACATATACCTTGGTCGACTTTGACTATTACCCCCCATCAATCGACGTACCTCACAAGTTATGTCTCTCCTTTCTCTAACAAAGGACGATTGATCTTCCTATGTAGTTATGTCTGCTTACCACAGCCATATCGCCCCCTCATAATTCGTGCATGCCTCCTGACCCGTCTCTCACACGCACGTGCACAGACAGGCAGCCATCCCCTCTCTTATTGATATTGCAGGCGTGCCCTCCGGTTGTCTAGCAAGCCTATCCCACCATTTGTTAGAAGCAACTCCACTACCACCCCCTCCAACACTCTAGCTCTGTCTCTCTCCCAACCTTATTCCTATCCTACACATATGTATGGATGACGATCGATCTCCCTTAATACATGAGGTAGGCCTCTCTCCTCCTCCACACATATACCAGCCATCGTACCTCTATAGTTAATTAGGCCTCCCTCCCCCCACCACACACCGATGGTCGAGCAATGTAGGTAGGTATCCATGCCACAGAGACAAACTGCACCTGTCCCCTCTCACGTTCCAGTAGGCCAGCCACTCTATATTTTGATGTGGGCACACACAAATTCGATGGCACTCTTTATCGATCGCACGCGCGCACACACACACATCATCCCTCTCTTCGATTCTATGGACACCTCAAGCCGATGATACCTCCACTCACTTCTCGTGGATCGCCCCTCTATATATATGATATATCCAGGACTCTATTTCACACACATTGCATATGTTACATTTTTTGATTGACCCCACCCCCCCAAAACTCTCACGAACCCACACACTATCTCTCTCTACGTTTGTATCTCTCTCACACAACCCCACGTAGGTGGTGTACGTATACAAGAAGAGAATAGGTGCACCGTGCGCGTACTCACGCTTCGTGCCCAGCCACACCCGCGCGGGTACACGGTGGAGCTCATTTCTGTGCGAAATGGCATTCCACATGCTAATTTGAATGCGTGTAGCGGTTGTTTACCTACGGAGGTCGTGTACCACGCGTGCACGAAACAAAGTTCGACTTGATGCGTTGGCGCGTTATTTGTAAATAAAGTTATATCGCTCAATGGCACGTACACAATGGAGCCTGCCTGCCTGGTTTGTCTCTCTTCAGAGTATGTCACATAAGGCTGCGGTGGCCCTCTCGCTCTCTCACCGTTGGTCACTGATCCGGCCGCATCCCGTCTGCCGGCGAAAAGGGAGGACGTGCATCGTTTCTCCGTTCGACGGCGCCGAGGCAGCACGATGCGATCTGCGGTACACGCCGTTCTCTCTGACCAAGCTCCGGCGTGGTAGGGCCTACACCACCTGCTCGCTGCCACAGTATGGGCAGATTCCGCCCGCCGCCGCTCACCTAGTTACATCCCGACGACCTCCAGGTATCCCCTCCGGCCTTGCTCCACTGCTCGTCTTCCCACGTCGCTGCATGTGGATCTTCCATAGTTCTTTGCCCAAAACGTAGCTTGTCCAACGTGCTTTCCATATTGCAATCTCGTTGGCACACCTTTTTAGACAAACACAACCGTGTTGTTATCTTCCCTTAGGACAAGGAATATGCTTCTTTTTTGTCGTCGCATGTGTCATCAACTGTTATTGGCCAGTAATTGTTTCCTTTCTACCTCTTTTTTGCAACCAGGGCTATCCATTTCACCTTGTCTATTGCGACCTTTTGGTGAACTGCACAAATCACTTTTTTCTTAAGAGTGTTTTGTGCAGTTCTACCAAAATGTCACATGGGCAACGTCTCTACATTTCAGTGCGAATGCACAAAGGGAGACTGGTTTTGCTCTATCCTCCTCATCCAACTCCCAGCCTAATCTTCTCTAACTAGTTAGTCTTAAGAGAGACTGCAAAGGTGACCGGCTTCTATTTTGTGTTTATTGTTTCATCAACAGTCCTCTATTATCGTAATCATACTTAATATCTTTGGAACAGGGACGCTCGGCTCTATTTTAGTGGAACTGCACAAAATGATCGGAATTTTGCATGCTCCAGACAACTACTTTTTTCCCAACATGCCTTGTTGATTTAGACAGATCTGGGGGGACATTGCTGCCAATGTAAACATGGATCAATTTTAATTTAACACCTTCTCACAACTTTGTCTTCAATTGTGATGTAAATATTAGCTCTGATTAGCAAGGAAGTTAGTTTTTTATTGTTTCCGAAAGAGCATCGATGGCAAGACACACGAAAGAAAAGCTGAAAGCTCACACCATTGTACAATTTCATGTCGCTGGAAAATTATTTGTATAGTAGGTCAATTATGTAAACAAATGCTGGAAGCTTCATAGCATTGCCAGAAGCCTCTTCGGCATCCGGGTCCATGTGCCATGCACAAAATTATACTCCTTCGTTCCTAAATATTTGTCTTTTTACAAATTTCAAATGGGCATATTTTAGAGTGTAGATTCACTCATTTTGCTACGTATGTGTACTACCTCCGTTCCTAAATATTTGTCTTTCTAGAGATTTCAACAAGTGAGGTCATACGGAGCAAAATGAGTGAATCTACACTCTAAAATATGTCTATATACATCCGTATATAGTAGTCCATTTGAATGTCTATAAAGACAAATATTTGAGTAGTCACGCGTTGAAATCTCTAGAAAGAAAATACTTCAGAGTATATTTAAGAACACTACAAAAAAAAGACACATCCGTGACATTTTGGGCCGAACGAAATTTTTTCTATCATACATATGACACTTCTATGACGATAATTGTGACAAAACCCGGTATCATCATAGATGTGGTGGGCTCCTACTTCTATGACAAAAAATTATGACAGAAAATGGGCTTTTCGTCCTGGTCGGGCCGGAGACGCAGCTGCATGACATTCTTTGGGCCGTCCATGACGGAAAAACCGTGGTAGAAGCGAGGGGGAGGAAAATTTCGGGGAGTTCCCGGTTACGGTGGGAGGTCGGGGGCCGAGCGATGCGCGTTTCTCTCGTACACGTACGCGCGTGTGTGCGAGGCGTTGGCTCTAACTGAACCCGAGCAAGGCGTTGGGCTCTAACTGAACCCGAGCGATTGCACTGCAGGCTACGCGTTACTGAACCCGAGCGATCTATCGATGGCTGTTAACTGAACCCGATCGAGCGATTCCTTCGCTACTACTGCTAACTGAAGCCGATCGATTGGATGAATAGTGAGCGTTGCCGGGGGGTGGGGTGGATGAGCAGTGAGCGGTGGCGTTGCCTCTGGATGAACAGGACCCCGTGGTGTGGAGTGCTGGGTGAACAGTAGACGGTGGAGGGGTGCCCGTGGAGGGGTGGTTGAACAGGACCCCGTGGTGTGGAGGGCTGGATGAACAGTAGACGGTGGAGGGGTGCCCGTGGAGGGGTCGTTGGACAGTAGCCGGTGGAGTAGCGCGTGGTGGAGGCTGGATGAACAGGAGCCCGTGGAGGCTGGAGGAGGTCGACGGTGGAGATGAACAGTATCC
>NC_057814.1:188472478-188488754 GCF_018294505.1 Triticum aestivum
TCCGTTTCGTCCGTTTTGCGGTACGCCACACCCCTCCCGATCAACAGGACCCCCGTTTCGACCGTAGGAGGTCCGTTTCCTCCGTTTTGCGGTATGCCACACCCCTCCTGATCAACAGGACCCCGTTCCGAACGTAGGAGGTCCGTTTCCTCCGTTTTGCGGTACGCCAGGCCTCGTTTTCATCGCCTGTTCCATCCAAGCCCTCCCGATGAACACGACCATGCATTCCGTTCCGACCCAGCCGGTTGGCTCCCACGCGTTTCGTTGCCTCCCGATGAACACGACGCATTCCGTTGCCTCCCCATGAACATGACACATTACGTTGCCTCCCCATGAACATGACGCATTCCGTTGTCTCCCCATGAACACGACGACGACGTTGTTTCTCCGTTCCGACCCAGCCATGTACACGAGCTCTGGCCGTACGTATGCGCGAGTAGGCGTTTGAGACCCCACCCGTATGTACACATACGTGGCCGTATTTTCTTTCTTGCACCCTGGCCGCTGTACGTACGTGTACATGCTACGTGCGCGCCTCTACTACGACACGTACGCGCCTCTACTACGACACGTGCGTGCCTCTACATCCACCAGTATATATGTACGTACACGTTCGCGACCAGAATGACAACGCTACGTACGCTTCGACCAGGTGGGTCCCGACTGTCAGGCACTTCCTTGCGTGCGAAGATGTAGCTGGTGGGTCCCAGCAGTCAGGGGGGCGAATCATTTTTTTGCCCAGACGCACTTCCTTGCGTGCGAAGATGTAGCTGGTGGGTCCCAGCAGTCAGGGGGGCGAATCGTTTTTTTTTTTGCCCGGACGCACTTCCTTGCGTGCGTAGATGTAGCTGGTGGGTCCCAGCAGTCAGGGGGAAATGTTTTTTTCACGAAATACGGTGGCCCATTCGGTGGGTCCCTGCTGTCAGGTGGAGGAATCATTATTTAGCGCGTAATAAGGAGGCACTTCCTGGCTGCGGCCGTGGACCCAGCTGTCAGCCTCTCCACGTACAGTCCACGTCCGATGGAAGTCGTTCCTTGACCACGTTGACCACGCCGCGCCGAGAGCACCACGGCGGTGGACGACAGCGAGGACTAGGAAGGGGACGACTCGGAGCCGGGGAAGACGCAGCAGTGGATGCCCACGCGAAGAGGAGTACAAGGGTTCACTGGTTCGGCTGCGGTGTGAGGCTGCTGTCGCCGCAGAATAACAGGGGGTGTGGGTGAGTAGAGGGATGGCCTGGCTAGCGGTGGGAGTAGTAGGGGGCAGTGAGGCCTCCGCGGCATCACAGCGGCCATGGGAGGCAGGAGCACGCGGCACGACCGGCGCTGGTTTGGGCGGCTGGAGTAAGAAGACCAGAGGTTGAAGAAGCACTACGGCCATTGGATGAACATCGTGCGGTAACAGGAGCTAGAATCGTTCATATTGACTAAGTTAACAAAGCCCTCCGTCCCCGTTAACTTGGTAGGCCCACAAGTCAGCCTCCCACTATGCTGGGTTCTAGCTGGTAGGGGGAGTATTCATTTTTTTGTGCGTAATAAGGAGGCACTTCCTTGCATGCGAAGATAGCTGGTGGGTCCGACATGTCAGCGGGGGCACGTTATTTTCGCGAAATATGGAGGCCCTTCCGGTGGGTCCCAGATGTTAGGTGGAGGAATCATTATTTTGCGCGTAATAAGGAGGCATTTCCTTGTGTGCGGCCGTGGACCCAGCTGTCAGCCTCTCCACGCATAGTCTACTTCCGATGGTGTCGTTCGTTGACCACGTTGACCACGCCGTGCCAAGCGCATCCAAGGTGGTGGACGACGGCGAGGCCCCGGACAGCAACGAGCCGGAGATAGGAAGACGCGGGAGTAGAGTCGCAGACGGAGAGGTGTACCAGGGTTAACTGGTTCTAGTGCGGTGTGGTTCGGCAGTCGGTGGAGAAGAACAGGAGCTGTGGAGGGGTGGAGGGATGGCCTGGCCAACGGTGGAGTAGCGCTTCATAGCGAAGCGTGCTAAGCAGAGCTGCTAGCAGCAGGAGGCGGGAGGTGGTCCCGGCGGCGCTGGAGGAAGAAGACGAGAGATTGAAGATGGATGCCGGTCGTTGGATGTAAATCCAACGGCTAACATGTCAGAATCATCTGTTGACTAAATTGACAACGACTTGCGTTGGCTTCGACCTATTGGCCCACATTTTAGCCTCCAAAAATGTGGCACGTATTCAACCCATTTTTTCAGAATTTACAGTCTTTTTTTGCGCGGTAGAATTTACAGTCAATTTGATCTTTTTTTTTGAATTACAGCCATTAGCTGGGCTGGGTGAACAAATAATGTAGCGTCCATGTGGCCCATTTATTTTATTTCCTAAAAAATTACAGGCCATTTGCACTTTCTCGAAATACACGATTTTCCTGGGCTGATTCTAATTATAATGTTGGGTTGGGCCAGCAATGTTATAAATATATTTAAATAATAAGTGATATTATTACATTCGTCCTTAAATCTTACCAAGCTTTTGTACACAATCACTAGGATTTTCGTGCCAAAACAATCCAGGATTTTATTTGTTAAGAAATTATTTTTATAAGTTAATAAGATGTGGGATATTGTTTTCTTACATATGTAAGTATCTGTTAAATATATGATGACAATAAAAATAATATATAATAACATATAAAATAATTTAAATATATATACTATAGTTAGAAGGGAAACATAAGTTGGACCTGGCGTTCCTATTCTTATATAGAAAAATAGAACAGACCTCTGCGTTTTCTTCAAAAAAATACATAAATTGGGCTGCCAAAATAAAACCTCGGATGAGAGGTCCATAGGCCGGTCGATACATGACGGGGCCTAAGAAAATACAAACAGGCCTATGGACCTCCCATCCGAGGTCGTGGGCTGCGCATGTTAAAAATGAAAGCCTAGACGGGGCAGCCCAAAACCACGTCCAACACTTGCCAAAACTTCGTCCCTCGTTTTCTCTGTGTTTCGCACACTCGACATTGTGTGGGCATTTTGACTATGCATCATATGAAGATGTGCTATGCATGAATGTTGATCAGCATGATGTTAACTGGCTGGTAGTTCCATTTTCAACCATGAATAAAACTTCCAACATGATGTTAACCCTGTTTGAAAAGGCCGTGTTAATATAAATGCTTATGTGAAACTGAAACTTGCAGTTTCTTCTCTGAGAATCACATTGTCTGCACTTTTATACTCCTATGAAACTACATTTTTTAAGTGCTAAAAATAGATCTCTAGAATTCATAAAATACTTCATATGCTCAATACTGCAAATCTGAAATTCAAAAGACATTCATATCTAAAAGTACTCTTAAAATACACAACACAAAACACAATTCACAACCTGCAAATACTGACAACCCTATGCTCCTCCTGACAATTCACATCCTGCCCGACTATTGGGCTGGGGGGCAGCCCCCTCCTATTCCTCGGCGGCAGACAGCCGCCCCGTGAGACGTGAACGGCAAGGGAGACGATGGCGGGGAAGCATCGTCGGGCCAACTGCTTTTCTCCTCTTGCAGTTGGGTTCGGCCGGCAAAGACTCCACCGGCTCGCTCTGGCAGGACACCCTCACAAACGGCACCCTGTAGATGCTCGATCCTTCAATCTCTGGTGGATGCTCCATCTGGGATCGATACTCCCACCACCGCTCCCTCACGATCAGATTCGGTGAATCTGTTTTCTCCATTGCCCAGAGGAGCAGCTCTATGTACTCCGGCGTGAGTCCCTCTGGGAGTATCGCCGCCTTTTCGCTCTGTTGCAGATATTTGGCCATGGATGTCGCCGTCGCCACTACTTGGTCCTTGTTGTCAAACCAAGACTGTATCTCCAACATCCTAGCTAGCTTCAAAGGGTCGCCGTCTGCGATCCTCACGTATCGGTTGTACTCCTCCATCGATCTACTTCTCCACAGCACCTTCACTCGCCGGTGGTGGTTTTTGAATGGAAGAGGAGAGGAGCAGCGCTGGTTTTGGATTAGAACGGGAGAGGAGCGACACTGGTTTTGGACTGGAATAGGAGAGGAGGGGCGGTGGTTTTGAAATGGAGGAGGAGAGGAGCGGCGGTGGTTTAAGAGCAGAAGAGCGGAAGAGCGGCGCTGGTCTTGGAAGTATTTTTTTGTTGTTTTGCCTATTTTGGGTCAAAGTTTGACCACGTGTATTCGACAAGCAAAATGTGAATGCATGTCACCAAAAATTGTATCGTTTGGTTCGTATCTGAATGTACTTTCAAATTATATTATTTTTGCAACGTATAACATATATTTTATGTGCAAAAATCATGGTCAATTATGACCCAGAATAAAAGGGAGACTAGTTAATGTGGGGTCGCTTTCTTAATTGAAGGGTAAATTGATTTTGATCCAGTCACAGCGCGCCAGCCCTCTCGTCCAATCCTAAATCGCTGCCGCACGCTCCTCTCCCTCTTCTCCATTGCAAAACCACCTCCTCTCCTCTCCATCATCTCCATTCCAAAACCACTGTCTCGCCTCTCCCTCTTCTGATCTTCTCCATTGCAAAACCACCTCCTCTCCTCTCCATCATCTCCATTCCAAAACCACCGTCTCGCCTTTCCCTCTTCTGATCTTCTCCATTGCAAAACCACCTCCTCTCCTCTCCATCATCTCCATTCCAAAACCACCGTCTCGCCTCTCCCTCTTCTCTATTGCAAGACCACAGTCTCTCCTCCCATCTTCCAAAGCTAGCACCGGACCACTCAGGAGGACATCTATGGAGAGGATGTAGCAGCGAATCAGGCAGATCACCGGCGGCGACCAGGCAAAGTTAGCCAGGTTGAAGGAGATCCTTAGTTGGTTTGACAATGAGTGGGAGATTTCAAGGACGGTGCGGGCCATGTGGCAATGTATGCGAAAGAGCGAGACGGTGGCTATGAGGGCGGCGATGTACATTTACTCCTCGGTGGCAGTCACGCCGCAGTCCTCCGAGTTCATCGAGTATCTCCTCTGGGCGATGGAGCAGACAGATTCGCCCGAGGCGACAGTCAAGCGGAGGTGGTGGGCGTACAGGTCGAAGGTCGAGCACCCAGAGGATAATGAATCGATCGAGTATGGTGTGCCGTTCATGAGGGTGCAGAGCCAGCCGGAGCCACATGAGTATTCGTTCTCCCACCGCAAGAGGAGGCCGGATGACGCGATGTTGCTTCCCCGCCGTTCTCCACGGTTCCCTCGATGCTCGCCTTGTTTCAACGGCGGCGGTAGGGTTTAAGCTAAGCTTCGCACTAACCTAATCTTCCACCTGCTCATGCTTACAATCAGTGTGACAGCTAATGAAAATCATGCTTACAATCAGTCTCCGAGTACTACACCAATCTCCCTAAAAAGCTCTGGACCTTTGGGTCAAAGTTGTGACACAGTGTACAAATAAAGAAAAATAGATTGGTGCTTCTTTCAGCAAAGAGTACTCCCTATAAAACTGCCAATATAAGCTACTAGTATTTGGTTAGATGATTTGCTGTCGAGAAAGATCCATCCACAGAGAGCGCCACACATCCCAATGGTGGTGGAGGATGCCAATGTGTGCATGCAGCATGGTTGATGTCGGTAATTTTTACTTGGCACACCTCGCACTCTGCATATATGCCGGTTCCATACGTACATTTGTGCAGTTCCACCAAAATGCAGCTGAATAACCCTGTTTGCACAGATAATGAAAAAGCGTGCTTACATTATAGTGGCACTAGTTGATGAAACACACAAAATAAATAGAAGAAAATATTGCAATAGTATCATAGTATGCCATGCTGCGAGGGCGAGATGGGCCCTGCGATGCCTCATACGGTATGTCTCATACCGGACATCGTCCCAAGTCTCCCAGATACACCTTCTGCCAGTGATGAACATCAGTGTACAGCGGTAGTACAAGGAGGCGCCTTGAGACATTCAAATCTCTATTTTTGTACATATCAACTAAAATTAAGCACCCCAGTTTGCAGAAACGCTTAAACATTAACAATGGGACTAGTTGATGAAACATACATTAACAAAGAGAAGCACTTTCTTTATCTACATTGGAAATGAAATGATAGAGATGACACTCGCTCTATTTTAACTGTATTATTACTTCATTTTATCAGTGACACTAGGGTCGAGCAGGTGGCAAATGAGGTGTACCGTGCGTCGCAAGGATGGAGGCCGGGGTTGCTTAGACTGGGATGCTGAAGCTGGCTCTTTCAGTCACCAACATGGATGATTCAATTCATGGGACCTTTTGGTGCAGTTCACCTAAAATGAAGCAATGTCCCGTGTGCTATCAGCTTCTTCTTCAATTTTTTTAAAGAAAAAGGCTTCAGCCCCGGTTCCATTTGCATCAGAAAACGAAACCCACAGAGCTTCTTCTTCATTAGTTGCAATAAAATTGAGCAACATTAAGGTTGGTTGTGAAGCTCCTGGAATGCTCAACTATAATTTGGATATCATTTGTGCAGTTCAACTAAGATCGAGATTGAAATGTATATCTCTGTTTGCACAAAAAAGGTGGAAAGGAGGGTGACTAACAAGTGATGAAACATGATGCGACCGCTACATTTTACCAGTGGCATTACATAAGAGTGGCTCGGGGCAACAAACATCAGAACAAGATATCTGGGTTGGTCCCATTTTTGTTCGGTATAGCCACCTTATACTGTGTGAGGCTAGCAAATCTAGTGCTGGACTTACTCTGTTGTCTTGTCCCCCAGTCCCCACTTTCTTTCCTTTTTCAACCAAAAGATCGGGTTTATATTGAGTTTGTACTGCGTTTCCCTTTATTTCCCTATTAGACCTAGAGACCAGTTGGATAGCCAGTCTCTGCTACTTTTCGCCCCCATTATTTGCTCTTTCGACCAAGTCCTAGATTCAGGTAACAAATCCTCCCCCACCCCCACCCCCTTTCTTCCTTGTTTGAACCAAGTAGTACTAGATTCGAGTGCATGAACTAGTTTTACCTCTTAAACGTAAAAAAATTAGGTGGTTTTCGAACAGCCGATCGATCCTATCTACGAGGGGGCCTGAGAAATAGTAAAAGATACAAATGCAGCGACGTCAGGAGCTCGGGAAGTAGAGCAAGGCCGGTTTCGAAGGAAGTTATACCTGATGGTCGCCAAGATGTCGCTAGGTGGGCGGCGGGAGGCCGAATCTGCCAACACTACGGCAGCGAGGAAGAAGGGGTCGGAGGCCCTCCCTCGCCAGCGGTGCTTGGGAGAGAACGGCAAGGCAGGCTGATCGGGATGCGCCCAGCAGTGGGTAAGAGCCGTCGCGAAGGACGACCGCGTGAACGTTGCACCTTCTCACCTTCCCCGGCGGAGAGGATCCGGCTGGATCTGTGACCAGCGGTGAGCAGAGAGAGAGAGTGTGGCTACCGCTGTCGTGTTTAGATCTGGAGAGGCTGAGACAGTGTGAAGAGAGCAACACTAGCAAGCATGCGCGGAGGCTCCTGCCTATATAGTGGAGTAGTACTAGTTTTCTTTTGTCTACTGGAGCCGGCTTGACCTCGTCAATGACTATCAAGAAGTCTTCATGCACGTGGCCCGGAGGCGCAGTTGTCATCATTTTGATCTGAAGCGCCGATTATAACATATAACACGAAAAATGCCACATGACAAGAAATCATAACCTCACTGCCCAAAGGAGACAACATGAATCCCGACGGACAAACTAGACGAGGAACAAAGCTCAAATTAAAGATAAACTCGTAGAAAAGGGGTCCATCGATAGATGTCCTAATTAACATAGCCGGCTTGACCTAGATGGCAGCCGAGTAGTCACTGTTCGTGCATGTGCCCCCAATGACTAGCCCAACTCAGTTGTCGCTGTTTAACCCTCGCAGTGATCCGAAGCACATGACACCTAATTTTGCGAGATGACAAGAAACCTTTTTTTAGATTTCTCACCACAACTACAGCCATGTACAACACAGCCTGCACGATATGTACACGATAGCCAATCCAGGCGTGTCTGCTGGAGTCTGGTCACATGCATGGACGAACTAATCTTCCCTGTCTTGCAGGGATCGTCCAGGCACCAACGTAGTACAACACTTCTCTAGTACTATCGCTCGTCTCCCTCTTCTATTAAGTCACCTGACTTGCGGGGCCGGGGAGTGTGCCTATGGTCGGTTCACAATTGCCGTCCCACATGTGTGTGCAAACGCAATATGACGCGCGTTCCATTCGGAGAGCAGCGTGCCAGACCGACCGACCGTCTGGGGTGCGACGCGAACGCGACGGGCGTGCTGTATACTCCTTACATGTGTACCGCCGTTTTCTAGACACTTTGCTCCATGGCGCGGGCGCAATCCATGGATACAAAATTAGTATACTGTATACTATTTAGAAGTCGAGGGCGGGGCTTTTCCTGCGCGGTAGGCGGTGGGGCAATTCCGCCTAGTCGGTTCGACAGAGACGCGAGAATACGAGGGAGTAGGCTGCTGCAAACATAGGGTTGTGTGATTTGACAGCGAGTTACTGCTGGACAGGTGGGGCCCTGTGATTTGACTTGCCATTATCATTTTAACTGCGGCACTACGACCGGCGTGAGTCTCCCGATTCCTGACCACCTCCGTACAGGTGCCTCTCCAAATGCTCCACCATGTAGTAGAGGCTGGCTCTTGCATGAGAGCCCACTTCTCCACTTTTTCCTTGCCTCTCTTTCCTCCACATATGCAAAAATGCCATGTAAAGCGCACTATTGTACTTACTTTTACTTGGTCCTACAGGTGCTTAAGCTTGCCACATAGGCATAAAGTCTGATGTGGCAAGTTAATCAAGAAGAGAGAGACTAGTTTGGTGACCCAAGGAGGAAACGGTGCTAAGCGCGTGTACCTAGGTGAAAAGACAATTTTGAGTCTATAGCTAATTAAATGAAGCAAACTTAGCAACACCATTTCATTGGAAGAGGTCACTCCTTGGCAAATGCAATAAATACTAGTACTCCCAGTGTCCCATAATATAAGAACGTTTTTGGCACTACACTAGTGTCAAAAACGTTCTTATATTATGGGACGGAGGGAGTACGAAGAAAGAGATAGAGAGGAGTAAAAAAAATACACTTACAGCCAACCTTGTTGTAGTATGAGTGACTAAGTGATGACTATGTATGACATGCCAACATCAGATAGCCTAACGCACCATGTTAAATCTCAAAGGGCGCGACCGCGCGAGCGACGCGACGGTTGTGGTAGGCGCGACCATGATACGGGCTGCTGGAAGCCCTTGGATCTGAGATCAAACGGTCGCATGCTAAGTTGCTGAAAATTTGCAGAATAACCCTCCAGGATAGGATATTCACCCATATGTCTAGAATCACGCCATGCAACCGTTCGATCTCAGATCCAAGGGCTCTCGGAAGCCCGTATCATGGGAGAATGGAAAGCCACTACCCTGCCGTTCGCACGCTGGCAGTTCGCTCCTGCTCGTCCCCGCACGTCCTTCAATACTACGGCAGTTCTCTCCTAGTCGTCCCGTCCATTCACATTATGGTAGTTCCACTAATCCTAACCCTCCTCCCAAATCCATGGCGTCCCAAATCTCCACGATCGGCGGTGAGTACAAGGTTAGAACCATCACCGGCGATGAGTTCGACGTCATCTACACCCGTTCTTCCGCGACGGTGAAAGGATGCCTTTCTCGCTTCAGACGCATGTTCGAAGACTCAGATGATGAGTGGGTCGCTGGGCTAGATGTTGAGTACACCACAGTCCTGGGACGAGAGAAGGATCTAAAGGACGAAGAGAGGAAGAAGCCCGCCGTGATCCAGGTTTGCGTGCATGACTTATGCTTGGTCTACCACATATGCCATGCCGACGTTGAGTGCCAGGTTTAAGGACTTCCTCGAGAGCAACCTAGTCAAATTTGTTACTGTAGACTTTGTTAACGACAAAGAAGTCCTGCGTCGGATAGGCCGCGTTGTAGGCAACACCTTCGACCTCCAGAAGAATCGGCTGGTGTCCTCTCATCAGCCTTCAATGCTGACCCTGGCAGGAGCCATGGTTCATCCTTCGTATGGTAAACTGGAGAAACCTCCATACACGTTTCATCTTCATGCATGGCAGCGGAATGTACTAGATATAGACCACATCCACTATGCTGCAATGGATGGCTATCTTTGCTTCAATATCTACAAGGGTTGGATGAAGAGCAACATCAAAGTGTGCGGTTCAAGCAAAGAAGTATCGGCCAAGAGGAAGAGGGACAAGGACGAAGTCGAGGACGTGGACGAGGACTCTGAGTAAGGTGGCAGTGTCGTTGCTCATGGTGATTCTAATGCAGTGTCTACCGGAATAGTTGCAAAGTTTAATTTCAGGTGTGCTTAATTTAATTTGAGGGGTGTGTTGTGCTGAGCCCCCAGCAGAACTATGTTATGTTTCTTCTCGTTACATTAACTCTTCAGTATGTACATATTAGTATTTCTTACATTTCATCTTTTAGTTGGTATAGTACTACCACTCGTTCCTTCACATTATATACGTACAATATATATGGCCAACATCATATAGCCAGCAGTTTAGTTGTCAAAGAATTTCAGGGTGCTTAGTTTTGTCAAAGAATTCCAGGATGCTTAGAGGGTGATTGGATCCAAGGGACTTATTTTAGTCTGACTAAAAATAGTCTCTTTAAGAGGCTAAAGTTCCAAGCACCCCTGACTAAAGAGGGGCTAAAACTAGTCTTGAGACTAAAATTTTTTAGTCAGGGGTACCCCTACTAAAATGTGGATTAGTCCTCTCTCTATGCATTTAACTCCTCTCCTTTAACACAGGCGAGTTCTGGATTGGAGGGTTTGGAGGATAATAAATGCTCATTAACTTGATTTTAGCCTTTTTAGTATTTGGATCCAAGCATGGGTGAGGCTAGCATGTTTTAGTCCCACTACTTTTAGTCATGGGACTAAAACGTATCCAAGCACCCTCTTAGTTTTATTTGAGGGGTGGGTTGTGCTGGACACCATTATTGTGACTAGCCTTTTTAATAGTACTATATGCATAATTTGGCGACGAGCGCTCTCTATATGTACCACCTTTTTTTTAATTTCAAGTTTTGCTCCATGGCGCAATCCATCGATACTACTGCTGTACAAAAGTAGACATTTTTAAAAGGCTAGAGGGCGGGGCAGTGTAGCTTGGTCGGTTTCACGAGAGGCGAGGGCCTTTGTGATTTGACGGCTCATTACTGCTGGAAGGCGGGGCCTTGTGATTTGACTGCTCGTATAAATGCGCCGACGACCTGATCGAGGAGGAGCAAAGAACCGTGCGGTATACTCAAGTTTTCCACTGGAGTAGTACTGCGACGGAGGAGCATGAAACACGGCAGCCTAGTGCCATATGGCGATAAAAAATGATCTAATTTGCTAGTCATCTCATTGTTAGCATTGTTCTATTCATTCCCTAAAAAAACCATTGTTCTATTCATGCCTCGCAGAGAACGTGACACGTGCAGCGAAACACCCGAAGCAAAAGATGAAACACAGGAGCAAAAGAAGAAGGAAGATTATCACCCCAATTGATCTAATTCGCCGCGGAGTCGTAACTGCTTCTTCATCGCCTCCATGACCTCCATCTCCTTGCGCGTCTCCTCCGCCATCTTCTTCATTATGTCCATGACGCGGGATTTCTCGACACGAGCCTTCATCATCTGTTCCACGGCCGCATTACGTACCTTGACAGCAGCCGGGTGCTCGATGCGGAGCTTCGCCAACTCCTCCTTCTGTTCCATGACGAGGGCCTGCAGCATCTTCATCGAGGAACTACTATTCTCATGCAGCTTCTTCCAGCCGGCGTTCTTCTCCTTCAACAGGTCGATCTCGTGGCAGAGCTTCGCCTTGTCCTCCTGAAGTCGCAGGATTTCACCGGTCGCCTTCTTCTCCGAGGCAATGCTCTTCTTCAGCAGCATCACCAAGCCGGCGGTCAACTCCCCCTGCTGATTGAGCTCAGCGGGCATGTCGTCGAGGCTCTCCTTCAGCAACTCCATCAAGCCTTGGATGAACTCCTTCTGCTTATTGAGCTGATCGGGCATGCCGTCGAGGGATAACGACTCCAGCTCCGCCGGCTCGGCATGTTCGCCTCCGCGGCTAGGGCGCTCCTGGGAGCCATCGCCTACCCGTGAGAGATCTTTTGAGGTCTCTGCGTGGCGGCGAGCCCTCTTTTTTTTCTGCAGCCTTGGTTGCCGCTCCCTTGTTACGAGTAGTTCTCGACCTAGAGCTCTGCTGACCGGCCATGGCAACGACGGACGAAGAAGAAGCACTTATGAGGAGGAAAGGTAGAGTAATTTTCGGTTAGGTAGTTCCCCTTTTTATAACCTAAGTACTAGCACTAGTACTAATACCTGCATAGTGGGAACACGTTCAGGTTTGGTACGCACTAGTAGGTGTGAGCAGGCTTTCGAATGTGATGGGAACAAGGTAAAGATTAATTGATGGTTTTGGTTTCGAGGCCCGAAACGGCTCCCGATGAGTTTAGCGGAACATAAATTTCAAGTACTACACTGCTCAAATGCGTAAATATTATGTTACTGTCAAAAAATGGCACAAAATACGAAGGAGACCAATGGAAGTACTACTAGCAACCCACGATTTAACTACTCGCATGCGCGCAGTGGAGTAATAATGTCTTTCTTCCGCCCTCACGTCCACTCAATTTGCATGCGCTGTATTAATTGACGATCAATGAAGTGAACGACTTTACACGCGTCAAATTATCACATGGGGTGGATCATGGTACAAAATTGCGTCTGCCCGTGTACCCGCGTGTGCGTGCGAGGGAATGAGTGCGCGCGTGGCGTGCGTGCACATCTTCGCTTCGTGCATGTACCGCCAGTATGGCTCAGGCAGGACGAGTACATTCTTCTGGAACCAACAGCACGTCACTGTGATCAATCCACGCAAGGAGGTCACGACAACGCCTCCACATGTGCCACGTGGCTTCATAACTGTAAGAGAGACATTGTGTAGCGTGCCATTGGTATTCTAATTTACGTGTTTGCACATACCCGTAGTACTAGTAAGGTACACGTGCATTGCACGCATCAGATTTTGCAACCAAATTATGAATAAATACCACACTATAGCATGTAAGCTCTGAGTCATATATGCCTGATGTAGCCCTTCATTTAATTCTTATAGTTCATCTCATTCAAAATCAATTAGTTTTTATAAAAAAAGCTAAGAACGCGGGAATAGGAAAAACATGGAATTATAGTGGAATGTCGTCTTGAATCCTACAGGATTGTACGAGTGTTTGATTGTGCATAGAAGAAACGCAGAATTCTTTCAAAGAGGTTTGAGTGGATGGGATGTTTCCTATGAAATCTAGTGCAAATGAATCATATGGAAAAATTCCTATGGTTTACAATCCTACGAATCAAACAACCAAGATAGGAAAAATTCCTAATGATTAGAATCCTCCAAAATTCCTTTAAGAATCCTTTGAATCAAATAAGCCCTTAATCTATTTTATGATTCATGGAATTGTGCGTTGTAAAGCATAAAGTAAAAACAAATAATGGCAATTCAACTAGAAAAAAAGTTTGGGCAGTTATGATACGGAAGATTCTAGAACAAAAGAGAACCATTGTTGTTTTGAGGTTTGTGCATTATGCTTAAGTTCAACCATGGAGTCTGCTAGATTGTACATGTGGCAAAATCCGGTGGGGGCTAGAAGATGGTGCGAGGGGACGAGTGGAGGGAGACTATGAAGGAATGCAGAAGTGCGAGATCGATATTTAGAGAGAGGGGGCGAACATGTGCGCTGTTGCGCGCAGTGGCGGAGCCATGAAAAATAAATGAGCTAGGGAGCCAAGCATTGCTAATCCTTTACGAGGAGGGTCAATTCATGAACTTAAACCATTTTTAGCAGCAATTTTCTAATGATCACATTCATATTAGCCTCGATATATAGTGATGTTAGGGGGGAGGGGGCAGGGCCCTTACTGCCCCTGTCTTCGCCATTGTGCACGCGTCTGAGAGATGAAGCGGAAGGCATGGATGATGAGAGGGGGACGTTGGATATATAATTAATGTGGGTGTATTAGCTATATATGCTAATCCTATATAGAGAGGTATAGATTGATCGATGTGGACGTGGGAAAGAGGGTGAGACCTCACTGGATATATCGATTGATCGGTTTGTGTTGAAAACTATGAAAGGCCTAGCTATATACACACATACATAGAGGAACATCAATCGTTGCGCATGCACGCGTGAGAGATAAAGAATGCCCGATATGATGGGGAGGGGGATGTGTGTGGGTGTGTGCCTTCATGGGAGACCGACCTGAAGAAAAAGATTGCATGCGTGCGATGGATAATGCCGACTGGTAGTCTGTGTGCATGCATGCACGAGAGAAAGTTAGTGGTACAATTATAAAGAGAAGACTACTATGTGGGAGTAAAAGAATAGGTGAGGTCACAATCAATGTAAAGTTGAATTCAAATATTTGAATAAGAGATCCTGATGTTTGAAACCCATGCATGCATGAATATAACAGAGATCTGCACGGTGTGGTTTGGAAACGAGCATGTTGTAATGTATACACATTGAACAAGGTCAGACTAATTTGAATTTGAGATACCGATGGCAGACATCATTTGGCCACGTCGCATCCGTGCATGGACACACTATTCTAATTGGAGATGATGGGTGGCTTTCGCATCACATATCTGTATCTATACCCCTATATATATATTATATTTTATATTTTTTTATATTGTGTGCGGGTAACTTTAACTTTGAAAGATGGTCGTTGGATGAGGCGAATCCGATGGTCCAAAGATGGCAAATTTGAGCACTACGGGCCGTTGGATATCATCTAGATTCCACCAGATTTCGCCACTTGTATAATCTAGAAGACTCCATGGTTGAACTTAAGCATAATGCACAAACATCAAAACACAAGCACCTCTTATTTGTTCTAGAATCTTCCGTATCAGAATTGCCCAAATGTTTTTCTACATGATTTGCCATTATTTGTTTTTACTTTATGTCTTACGACGCACAATTCCATGAATCTTAAAATAGATTAGCTTTCTTATAAAAACTAGATGATTTTGAATGAAATGAACTATAAGAATGAAACGAACATCTACATCATGCATATATGACTCAAAGCTTGCATGCTATAATGTGGTATTTATTCATAATTTGGTTGCCAAATCTCATGCGTGCAATGCACGTGTACCTTACTCTAGTCTAAATGGTGTTTGTGTGTGTGTTGTGCGTGTTGAGGTGCAAATTGTCTTTTTTTGGGGTACACGTTAAGCTTGTTCTTCCAAAATTTCAAGCCGCGCCTTGTTATGCCAAAAATTCATGCTAGCGTCTTTGTCTATCGTGCTGCGAAACTCCCGCCTCTTCAACCCGCGCCTTGTTAGCCCGAAATATTTAAGATATATCTTTGTCTCGTTGTGCTCCGACAACTCCCTCCATCTCAACCCGCGCCTTGCTATTCCGAAATTACAACGCGCGCGAAAACTCCCACCTCCTGTGAAATCCCGACACGCGAAATGCCCGTGGTACCCCTGGACCGAAAGAACCGCCTCAAATCGGTGGGGGTACTTTCGTAACTTACCGCACATTTCGGACAAGCGCGTCTCTAAGCCATGGTTCCCCACTGCCATCCCATCCGCCCACCCATTCGTACACCGAGGCCGCGAAAACCCACGACGAAACCCCACACCCTGCTCCGTCCGCCACCCAGCCGGAGCCTCTTCCCCGACGACGTCGTCCACAGCAACACCTCGACGTCCCTCATCCACCGTACCGGATGAGGATCCGTCGTCGATCTCATCGTCCCGCCGGTTCAGCCACCCCGTGCTCCACCTCCAAGGAGCTGCCCCGTAGTTCCCCTCGTCTTTCGCGCCACCTCCATTCCCACACCGCCGTCTTCACCTGCACCACCGGAAGAGCATCATAATCACCGTTTCCTCGGATGAAGCTGCGGCCTAATCGGCGCCACCAAAGAGGTTGTACACTAATCGCCGCATTTTCTTCTTGATTCGATCTCACGGTGCTGCCGGCGCTCGGTCCCGAGCCGACACGGCTCGGCTCCATCCACGGCGGCGTCGCCGGCCACTTCCTCCACGGCGTCGCTCCCTCGGCGGCGACGTCCACATCAGTAGGAGATGCTGCTGCTTTAGCTCTCGCTCGCGCTGCTGCTCTGCTCTTGCTCTCGGTCCCCTGCCTGGTCTGCTCTTGCTATTACTCTTGCTCGCGCTGCTGCCCTCGCTCTTGCTCTTGCTTGTGATGCTGCTCTGATTTAGGTACACTTCATTCAACTGAATTGACT
>NC_057814.1:188489072-188491912 GCF_018294505.1 Triticum aestivum
GGAAGAACCAGCCGCAGTGGGGAGGGGGGCTCGCCGGAGAGGTACCCCACTATCTATCTTAGGGTTCAGGATGGGGGCGGTGGTCGCCGGTGTTGGTGGGGCGTTGGCGGGGCGGTGGTGTGGGGATCGCCGGAGAAAAAGCTCGGCACGGGGGGCCTAGAGGGATGGCCGGGGCGGCGGTGGACCGGCGGTGGGGAGTGTTTTCGGGGTGGGCGGGGCGGCGCACCACCGGCCGCGGGCGGCAGGGGCTGCTGTTTGGCCGGTGGTGGCTGGCGGCTCAGGGAGGTGGAGGTTGAAGATGAACCGCATGCCCTTCATTTTGTATCCAACGGCTGCAAAATCGACTGACCAGAGATGAAAAAGTCAGTCGACCGACGTGTAGCCTCACCTTGCTAGTGCGTTCAGTTTCGACAACAAAATTCAGTTTCAATAGCAAAATTCAGTTTCGACAGTTAAGTTCAGTTTCGACAGTTAAGTTCTGTTTCGACAGTTAAACTCAGTTTCGACAGTTAAGTTCAGAGATGAGCGGCAGATGTATTTTACATCTAGCACTTTGTGGTTATGTATTTTACGTCATGTATTGGAGATGCTATTAGAATTCCACTCAGGTTAACGTTGTTCATTGTCTCTCTTGTCCTGCTTCAGCCTCGGCGTCGTACAACTCACCGGAGCTGCTCCAATGACGAAACCCTCCATCACAGCGGAGCAGTACCTCGGGCTCCATCTCCAGACGCCTAAGATCTTCTTCCCCTCCTCCGACATCCAAGTCAGCCGGAGCATCCTCGCCGGCCAACCCAATCACGCTGAGATCGACATGGCTTCGCCAAAGAGGTTGTACACTTGTTGCATCTCTTTTTTACTCTACATGTTATATATATTGTCCACTGAGCACTCGTAGTAACGGGAAATACGATTATTTTATCCTACTATATGACAAGCAGTGAGGTACCAGGCAACTTAGCTATCCGTGATGGACTCTCTTGAACGCCATCATTATTTATCTCTACGCGTTTGAGCTGTGCATTTGTCGATGGGCTTGGGAGTTGAGCTAGTATGGCAGTGGCCTGGGTCCAAAGTAATAGAAGTAGCACAAAAACATTTTTTAGTGTAGGATTTTCCTTGCTGAAGCCTGCCTACTAGAATCGCCAGTGCTTGAAAGGAAAAGTGAATGAAAAACATCGGAATTGGAAAGTTTCCTATGGTACTTTAGTGTCTCCATGAAAGAAAAACTGTAGGATTTGTTCCTTTAGTGTCTCCTTGAAAGAAAAACCGTAGGAATTCTAATTTCCACTTCTCCTCCTTTTCATATTCCTATTCATCAAGCACAAGACTAAGAGATAGTAGCATAACAGAATTATAACCGTACATTTTCTTGTGGTTTGACTTAATATCACCATGCTTTTTTGCATCCTGTGATCTTCCAATTGTTGTGAATCAAACACCCAGATTGGCAGAAATCCTGTGTTTTTAAATTCTCTGTTTTGCACGTGCATTCCTATCCTATTCCTGTCTATTTCCTATCCCTGCATTGTTAGAATCCTCAAATTCAAACAAGCCCTTACTCAATTACTTCTGTTACAGATATGCGTCAAAGATAACCTTGTGTGGTTTGTCCTGCTCCTGCGGCGATGTGTTCCACCCCAACTCAGCTGCTCCAACGACGGAAGGGTTCACCACAGCAGGGATCCGCTCTCCAGACTGTCTTTTGCCACCTCAGATCTTCTTCCCCGCTGTCGGCAGCCACGACAACTGCATTACCATCATCAACTGAGCAGATGACCTTGAGGACTACACGGGTCCGCAAGAGAGGTCGCACTCTTCCGTGTTTGCTTACGTTATGCGTCGCTTAATATGATGACATGCTACATTATCGTCGTGTTCACCTATTAGACTCCGAGTCAGGTCCAAACTAATGCTGAAACTTGAGTTTTTAAATGGTTGTGGGGTACATATTGGGGCAGCAATCAGTACTATCTGTCTACTATCTGGTTAATCTCCGGTGTCTACTATGAGTTTCATGTTGGGTGCAAACAAACATTAAAGGAGCCATTATCTGTATTTTTTAACTAAAGCTATTATCTGCCTGCTATCATTTGTTTTGGGTCTATCCACAGTTTGCTACCATCACTCTGGATTTGTGCATGCACTCCTTACATAATCTCACTATGTTTTATTCCTATGCATGCCAGTTATTGTACACAATGGAACTGATCATGTAGAGCAAAAGAGACGAGCCTTGCGTGGCAATAAAATTTCATGCAGACGTCGTTCCATGGTGGGCGCAAAGGCCATCCCCCTCCACCCATTTCGGATCGTAATCAAGAGGAAGATAACTGTTCTGAGGGGGATTCAGAAGGAGAAGACCACTCCTATTTACCCCATGAGGTCTTCGCGCTAACTTGGCGTGCTGATGTTGGTAATATCATGCATATGGTGCCTTGCATTGCTTACTGTATACATTAAAGATGTCATCTGCTTAGTTTAGACATGCTTTGTGTCAATGCCATCTGTTTGGTTTCTTTATCGTATATGTGAATCATGCAATGCCATCTTGTCTAGCCAAGCATCATATACGTGAATTTTGCAATGCCACCCTGGTTAGCCAGTCATCTTATATGTGAATTATATCATGCCATCATTTTTTTAGTACGTGTTAAATTTGTCAACAATTTTAGTACATTCAATTACTCTTCCTGTGCATCAGCCATTCGGCACGGTCATGGAAAAATCTGGAGTGGAAACATGGTCTTCAGAGCAAACAATGCTATCTGACGAAGCGCATGTCTTGCTGGTTACCGATAGCTCCTCAGAGGAGGATTCAGAGATAGATGACCAGTCAT